>NC_088408.1:2299924-2357392 GCF_034236695.1 Oncorhynchus nerka | reverse complement strand
CTATAGCCCTTTACTCTAGACCTATAGCCCCTTTACTCTAGATCTATAGCCCTTTACTCTAGACCATGGCCTATAGCTTCTAGATCTATAGCCTGTAGCCATGGCTTACTCTAGACCTATAGCCCTTTACTCTAGATCTATAGCCTATACTTTGACTCTAGACCTATAGCCCTTTACTCTAGATCTATAGCCTATAGCCCTTTACTCTAGACCTATAGCCCTTTACTCTAGAACCTATAGCCCTTTACTCTGGACCTATAGCCCTTTACTCTAGATCTATAGCCCTTTACTCTAGAGCTCTATAGCCCTTTACTCTAGACCTATAGCCCTTTACTGTTACTCTATAGCCTATAGCCCTTTACTCTAGACCTATAGCCCTTTACTCTCTATAGCCTTTACTCTAGATCTATAGCCCTTTACTCTAGACCTATAGCCCTACTTATAGATCTCTGCTTTACTCTAGGCCTATAGCCCTTTACTCTAGATCTATAGCCTATAGCCCTTTACTCTAGACCTATAGCCCTTTACTCTAGATCTAGCCTATAGCCCTTTACTCTAGACCTATGGCCTATAGCCCTTTACTCTAGACCTATAGCCCTTTACTCT
Source organism: Oncorhynchus nerka (assembly GCF_034236695.1). Lineage (NCBI taxonomy): Eukaryota > Metazoa > Chordata > Actinopteri > Salmoniformes > Salmonidae > Oncorhynchus > Oncorhynchus nerka. Next base: position 2,356,786 of record NC_088408.1, on the reverse strand, counting down.
AGACCTATAGCCTATGGCCCTTTATAGCCTATAGCCCTTTACTCTAGACTTATAGCCCATAGCCCTTTACTCTAGATCTATAGCCTTTACTCTAGACCTGGCCTATAGCATTTTACTCTAGACCTATAGCCTATAGCCCTTTACTCTGAACTTATAGCCTATAGCCCTTTACTCTAGACTTATAGCCTTTACTCTAGATCTATAGCCTATAGCCCTTTACTCTCTAGACCTATAGCCTATAGCCCTTTACTCTAGCCCTATAGCCCTTTACTCTAGACTTATAGCCTATAGCCTTTACTCCAGACCTATAGCCCTTTACTCTAGATCTATAGCCCTTTACTCTGACCTAACCTTTACTCTAGATATATAGCCTATAGCCCTTTACTCTAGTCCTATAGCCCTTTACTCTAGACCGGTACTCCTTTCTGCTTGTTTGTCTTACCTGTAGGCCCCGTTGCCTAGTCAAGCGCCATTTTACCTGCTGTTTGTTACTGCTAGACCTATTAGCCCTTTTCTAGACCTATTCAACACCTGTGATTCCTAGATCTATAGCCCTTTACTCCTGAGTCTATGTCTCTCTCAGATGTCTATATGCCTTGTATACTCTAGACCCAGGCCCTTTACTTGTTTTTAGCCCTTCACAATGGAGCCCTAGGCTCTATACCCCTTTACCCTAGGTCTTTGTCCCACCTCCCACATATCGGGTGATCTATACCCTATTGTAGAGATAGCCTGTCTCATCATCACCCAGTGCCTGGGCTTACCTCTAGACCTATACCCTTTACCCCACCTTTACCCCTAGTCTAGCCTATGCCTTTAATATAATCTACATGCCCAGAAACCTGCTCCTCTTAGACCTCTGCCCCCAACGCTCTGGACCAGTTTTATGGCCTTTGCTCGCACCTCATACTACTCTTCTCTGTTCCGCGGGTGATCTAGATCTATAGCCCTTTAGGCCCTGATCTATGTCCCCAGGTACCCTCATTTTGTTGACCTTCTGTGATCTAGACCTATAGCCCTTGGTTTGTAGATCTATGGCCCTTTACTCTAGTTTGTTTTACTCAGACCTTTAGCACACTTTCTGCTAATCTGATGCCTATGCCGTGTCTGAATCCTGGCTCAGGAAGGCCACCTTTACTCAGAGATTTCCATACCCAGCTATAACATCTTCCGTCTAGAGATAGAACTACCAAAGGGACCTAGGAGTTGCAGCCTTTACTCCAGAGATAGCCTTTACTCTGGACCTATGGCCCTTTTCTGAGGTCCATAGCCTTTACAGTCTCGAACTACTAACCTATTACCCTCTCCAGAAATAAGTCCCTTCACTGTTGACGCTGCTAGCCTATGGCCCTTTACTCAGCTCCCAGCTGTGCTCTGGACACCATTTGTGAATTGGGCCCTTTACTCTAGCTTCAGAGTTTGCCCTTTACTCTAGACCTAAACTGGGATTTGCTCTAAGACCTATAGCCCTTTAATGTAAGCTAGATGCCCTCAATCTCACTCAAATCATCAAGGAACCCACCAGGTACAACCTAACTCTGTACTCAAGGGCACCCTCTATAGCCCTTTACTCTGACCAACTGGCCCTCCAAATACACCTTTACGCTGTCCTATAGCCAGGATCTCAGATCATTGCCTCTTTACCTGTATCCGCCATAGCCGCTTTTACTCTAGATCTACCACCCCTTCACTGTCTACGACCTAAAACCTATGAGCAGGCCTTTCTAATCGACCTGGCCCTTTATCCTGGAAGGACCTGACCTCATCCCGTCAGTTGAGGATGCCTGGTCATTCTTTAAAAGTAACTTGGCCTACCTTTTTGAATAAGCATGCTCCGTTCAAAAAATGCAGAACCAAGAACTCAGATACAGCCCTTGGTTACTCTCTGGACCCCTGACTGCCCTCGACCAGCACAAAAACCCTTTATAGGACTGCTATAGCCCTTTAGCCTAGGTCTATAGCCCTGTTCAGGGAATCAGGAACCCTTTCAGTCAGGAAATCTACAGGCCAGCTTCTTCAGGTCTATTGCATCCTGTAGCTCCAACTCCAAAAAGTTTGGGACACTCTGAAGTCCATAGCCCCAGAGTACCTCCTCTAGACCCACTGCACTTGAGGCTAGACCTAACACTTTCTCTAGACATAAAGCCCTTTATTGTAGATCTATAAGCCCTTTCTCTAGGTCTATAGCCCTTTTTACTCTAGATCTATAGCCTATAGCCCTTTACTCCCAGACCTACAGCTCCGCCCCCCGCAGCTCCTCGCCCAAGCCTCCCTAGGTTCTCCTTTACCCAAACCAGATAGCAGATGTTCTGAAGAGCTGCAAAACCTAGATCCGTACAAATCTACTGGGCTTGACAATCTGGACCCTCTATTTCTAGAACTATCTGCCGCCATTACAGACCTAACCCTATTACCAGCCTGTTAGCCCTTTACTCATAGACCTATAGCCTATCCCCTTTAGCTCTAGTCTATCCCCCTCTTCAAAGGGAGACACCCTGGACTCTAGATCTGGACCCTATACTCCATCCTGCCCTGCCTATCTAAGGTCCTAAAGCCAAGTCAACAAACTAGACCTATAGCCCTCGAATCCACCGTACCTTCTCCGCTGTATGCAATCTGGTTTCCGAGCCGGTCACGGGTGCACCTCAGCCACGCTCAAGGTACTAAACGATATCTGCTTATGTGATAAAGACAGTACTGTGCAGCCACAAATCTTCATCGACCTCGCCAAGGCTTGCCGACTCTGTCAATCACCATATTCTTATCGGCAGACTCAATAGCCTCGGTTTCTCGGATGACTGCCTTGCCTGGTTCTGAGTACTTTGCAGACAGAGTTCAGTGTGTCAAATCGGAGGCATGCTGTGTCCGGTCCTCTGGACCTATGGCCAGCTCTATAGCCCTTTACTCTAGGTCTATAGCCCTTTACTCTAGACCTATGGCCCTTTATTGTAGATCTATAGCCTATAGCCCTTTACTCTAGACCTATAGCCCTTTACTCTAGATCTATAGACCTATAGCCCTTTACTCTAGATCTATAGCCCTTTGCTCTAGGCCTCTCAGACCTATAGCCCTTTACTCTGAGACCTATAGCCCTTTACTCTAGATCTATAGCCCTTTACTCTAGATCTATAGCCCTTTACTCTAGACCTATAGCCTATAGCCCTTTACTCTAGACCTATAGCCCTTTACTCTAGACCTATGGCCCTTTACTCTAGACCTATAGCCCTTTACTCTAGATCTATAGCCCTTTACTCTAGATCCTACTCTAGACCTATAGCCCTTTACTCCAGACCTATAGCCCTTTACTCTAGATCCTATGGCCCTTATAGTCCTTTACTTCTCCTAGACCTATAGCCCTTTACTCTAGACGTACGCTAAGCTTACCTAGTAAACTGACTATCCTACCGATCCTCGATTTCGGCGATGTCATCTACAAATAGCTTCCAACACTCTACTCAGCAAACTGGATGCAGATATCATGTGCCATCCGTTAGACCTATAGCCTACCACCACCACTCTGCGACCTGTATGCCCTTTACGGCTGGCCCTCGCCCTTTCGTCGCCAGGGTCTCCAGGTCATCTCAAGTCCATGCTAGGTAAGTTCCCCTTATCTCAGTTCACTGGTCGATGGCAACACCATCCTAGCCACTTTACTCTAGACCTATAACTCACTTGATCATCCTAGACACCTCTATAGCCTCTCGTTCCAGTACTCCAGACCTATAGCCCTTTACTGCAAAAGATCTGAAGTTAGCCCTTTACTCTAGACCTAACTTCAAACATCAGCTATAGCCCTTTAGCAGCTAGACCTATAGCGCTGCAGCTGTACATAGTCTATTGGTAAATAGGTCCACCCATTTCCACTCTAGATCCATACAATTTTTATACTGTTTTTTATTTTTATTTGTTATTTACCTTTTCTCTAGACCTTTGCACCCTTTACTCTAGACCTTGACCTCTAGATCATTTTATCAGCCAGTGTAATCTAGCCTAGTGGCCCTTTTACTCTAGGTCTCCTCATGCCTTTTGCACACATTGTATATAGACTGCCCATTTTTTTTTTTTTTTTTTTTTTTTTCTACTGTGTTATGGCCTATAGCTCTTTACTCCATCAGATCTGTAGTTTAATCTGTTCACACTGCTATGCTTCATCTAGTCGCAGTTGCAAATGAGAACTTGTTCTCAACTAGCCTACCTGGTTATAGACCTGAAATAAAATAAAATAAAAATATAGCCCTTTACTCTAGATCTATAGCCCTTTACTCTAGACCTATAGCCTATAGCCCTTTACTCTAGACCTATAGCCCTTTACTCTAGATCTATAGCCTATAGCCCTTTACTCTAGACTTATAGCCCTTTACTCTAGATCTATAGCCTATAGCCCTTTACTCTAGACCTATAGCCTATAGCCCTTTACTCTAGACCTATAGCCTATAGCCCTTTACTCTAGACTTATAGCCTATAGCCCTTTACTCTAGATCTATAGCCCTTTACTCTAGACCTATAGCCTATAGCCATTTACTCTAGACCTATAGCCTATAGCCCTTTACTCTAGACTTATAGCCTATAGCCCTTTACTCTAGACTTATAGCCCTTTAGATCTATAGCCTATAGCCCTTTACTCTAGACCTATAGCCTATAGCCCTTTACTCCAGACCTATAGCCCTTTACTCTAGATCTATAGCCCTTTACTCTAGACTTATAGCCTATAGCCCTTTACTCCAGACCTATAGCCCTTTACTCTAGACTTATAGCCTATAGCCCTTTACTCTAGATCTATAGCCCTTTACTCTAGACCTATAGCCTATAGCCCTTTACTCTACACTTATAGCCTATAGCCCTTTACTCTAGATCTATAGCCCTTTACTCTAGACCTATAGCCTATAGCCATTTACTCTAGACCTATAGCCTATAGCCCTTTACTCTAGACTTATAGCCTATAGCCCTTTACTCTAGACTTATAGCCCTTTACTCTAGATCTATAGCCTATAGCCCTTTACTCTAGACCTATAGCCTATAGCCCTTTACTCCAGACCTATAGCCCTTTACTCTAGACTTATAGCCTATAGCCCTTTACTCCAGACCTATAGCCCTTTACTCTAGATCTATAGCCTATAGCCCTTTACTCTAGACCTATAGCCCTTTACTCTAGATATATAGCCTATAACCCTTTACTCTAGACCTATAGCCTATAGCCCTTTACTCTAGATCTATAGCCCTTTACTCTAGACCTATAGCCCTTTACTCTAGACCTATAGCCCTTTACTCTAGACCTATAGCCTATAGCCCTTTACTCTAGATCTATAGCCCTTTACTCTAGATCTATAGCCCTTTACTCTAGACCTATAGCCCTTTACTCTAGACTTATAGCCTATAGCCCTTTACTCCAGACCTATAGCCCTTTACTCTAGATCTATAGCCTATAGCCCTTTACTCTAGACCTATAGCCCTTTACTCTAGATATATAGCCTATAGCCCTTTACTCTAGACCTATAGCCTATAGCCCTTTACTCTAGATCTATAGCCCTTTACTCTAGACCTATAGCCTATAGCCCTTTACTCTAGACTTATAGCCTATAGCCCTTTACTCTAGATCTATAGCCCTTTACTCTAGACCTATAGCCTATAGCCCTTTACTCTAGACTTATAGCCTATAGCCCTTTACTCTAGACCTATAGCCTATAGCCATTTACTCTAGACCTATAGCCTATAGCCCTTTACTCTAGATATATAGCCCTTTACTCTAGACCTATAGCCCTTTACTCTAGACCTATAGCCCTTTACTCTAGACCTATAGCCCTTTACTCTAGACCTATAGCCCTTTACTCTAGACCTATTGCCTATAGCCCTTTACTCTAGACCTATAGCCCTTTACTCTAGATCTATAGCCTATAGCCGTTTACTCTAGACCTATAGCCCTTTACTCTAGACCTATAGCCTATAGCCGTTTACTCTAGACCTATAGCCCTTTACTCTAGATCTATAGCCCTTTACTCTAGACCTATAACCCTTTACTCTAGACCTATAGCCCTTTACTCTAGATCTATAGCCCTTTACTCTAGGTCTATAGCCCTTTACTCTAGGTCTATAGCCCATAGCCCTTTACTCTAGACCTATAGCCCTTTACTCTAGACCTATAGCCCTTTACTCTAGATCTATAGCCCTTTACTCTAGACCTATAGCCCTTTACTCTAGACCTATAGCCCTTTACTCTAGATCTATAGCCCTTTACTCTAGACATATAGCCCTTTACTCTAGACCTATAGCCCTTTACTCTAGACCTATAGCCCTTTACTCTAGATCTATAGCCCTTTACTCTAGGTCTATAGCCCTTTACTCTAGGTCTATAGCCCATAGCCCTTTACTCTAGACATATAGCCCTTTACTCTAGACCTATAGCCCTTTACTCTAGACCTATAGCCCTTTATTGTAGATCTATAGCCCTTTATCTAGGTCTATAGCCCTTTACCCTAGATCTATAGCCTATAGCCCTTTACTCCAGACCTATAGCCCTTTACTCTAGATCTATAGCCTATAGCCCTTTACTCTAGACCTATAGCCCTTTACTCTAGACCTATAGCCCTTTATTGTAGATCTATAGCCCTTTACTCTAGATCTATAGCCCTTTACTCTAGATCTATAGCCTATAGCCGTTTACTCTAGACCTATAGCCCTTTACTCTAGACCTATAGCCCTTTACTCTAGACCTATAGCCCTTTACTCTAGACCTATAGCCCTTTACTCTAGATCTATAGCCCTTTACTCTAGGTCTATAGCCCTTTACTCTAGGTCTATAGCCCTTTACTCTAGATCTATAGCCCTTTACTCCAGACCTATAGCCCTTTACTCTAGATCTATAGCCTATAGCCCTTTACTCTAGACCTATAGCCCTTTACTCTAGACCTATAGCCCTTTATTGTAGATCTATAGCCCTTTACTCTAGGTCTATAGCCCTTTACTCTAGATCTATAGCCCTTTATTGTAGATCTATAGCCTATAGCCCTTTACTCTAGACCTATAGCCCTTTACTCTAGACCTATAGCCCTTTACTCTAGACCTTTACTCTAGATCTATAGCCCTTTACTCTAGACCTATAGCCCTTTACTCTAGGTCTATAGCCCTTTACTCTAGACCTATAGCCCTTTACTCTAGATCTATAGCCTATAGCCCTTTACTCTAGATCTATAGCCCTTTTCTCTAGATCTATAGCCTATAGCCCTTTACTCTAGACCTATAGCCTATAGCCCTTTACTCTAGACCTATAGCCCTTTACTCTAGACCTATAGCCCTTTACTCTAGATCTATAGCCCTTTACTCTAGATCTATAGCCCTTTACTCTAGACCTATAGCCCTTTACTCTAGATCTATAGCCTATAGCCCTTTACTCTAGACCTATAGCCCTTTACTCTAGATCTATAGCCCTTTACTCTAGATATATAGTCCTTTACTCTAGACCTACAGCCCTTTACTCTAGACCTATAGCCCTTTACTCTAGACCTATAGCCCTTTACTCTAGATCTATAGCCTATAGCCCTTTACTCTAGACCTATAGCCTATAACCCTTTACTCGAGACCTATAGTCCTTTACTCTAGATCTATAGCCCTTTACTCTAGCTCTATAGCCCTTTACTCTAGATCTATAGCCCTTTACTCTAGATCTATAGCCCTTTACTCTAGACCTATAACCCTTTACTCTAGATCTATAGCCTATAGCCCTTTACTCCAGACCTATAGCCCTTTACTCTAGATCTATAGCCTATAGCCCTTTACTCTAGACCTATAGCCCTTTACTCTAGACCTATAGCCCTTTATTGTAGATCTATAGCCCTTTACTCTAGGTCTATAGCCCTTTACTCTAGATCTATAGCCCTTTATTGTAGATCTATAGCCTATAGCCCTTTACTCTAGACCTATAGCCCTTTACTCTAGACCTATAGCCCTTTACTCTAGACCTTTACTCTAGATCTATAGCCCTTTACCCTAGACCTATAGCCCTTTAGTCTAGGTCTATAGCCCTTTACTCTAGACCTATAGCCCTTTACTCTAGATCTATAGCCTATAGCCCTTTACTCTAGACCTATAGCCCTTTACTCTAGATCTATAGCCTATAGCCCTTTACTCTAGACATATAGCCCTTTACTCTAGATCTATAGCCTATAGCCCTTTACTCTAGACCTATAGCCCTTTACTCTAGATCTATAGCCCTTTACTCTAGATATATAGTCCTTTACTCTAGACCTACAGCCCTTTACTCTAGACCTATAGCCCTTTACACTAGACCTATAGCCCTTTACTCTAGATCTATAGCCTATAGCCCTTTACTCTAGACCTATAGCCTATAACCCTTTACTCGAGACCTATAGTCCTTTACTCTAGATCTATAGCCCTTTACTCTAGATCTATAGCCCTTTACTCTAGATCTATAGCCCTTTACTCTAGGTCTATAGCCCTTTACTCTAGACCTATAACCCTTTACTCTAGATCTATAGCCTATAGCCCTTTACTCCAGACCTATAGCCCTTTACTCTAGATCTATAGCCTATAGCCCTTTACTCTAGACCTATAGCCCTTTACTCTAGACCTATAGCCCTTTACTCTAGACCTATAGCCCTTTATTGTAGATCTATAGCCCTTTACTCTAGGTCTATAGCCCTTTACTCTAGATCTATAGCCCTTTATTGTAGATCTATAGCCTATAGCCCTTTACTCTAGACCTATAGCCCTTTACTCTAGACCTATAGCCCTTTACTCTAGATCTATAGCCCTTTACTCTAGGTCTATAGCCCTTTACTCTAGGTCTATAGCCCTTTACTCTAGATCTATAGCCCTTTACTCCAGACCTATAGCCCTTTACTCTAGATCTATAGCCTATAGCCCTTTACTCTAGACCTATAGCCCTTTACTCTAGACCTATAGCCCTTTATTGTAGATCTATAGCCCTTTACTCTAGGTCTATAGCCCTTTACTCTAGATCTATAGCCCTTTATTGTAGATCTATAGCCTATAGCCCTTTACTCTAGACCTATAGCCCTTTACTCTAGACCTATAGCCCTTTACTCTAGACCTTTACTCTAGATCTATAGCCCTTTACTCTAGACCTATAGCCCTTTACTCTAGGTCTATAGCCCTTTACTCTAGACCTATAGCCCTTTACTCTAGATCTATAGCCTATAGCCCTTTACTCTAGGTCTATAGCCCTTTACTCTAGACCTATAGCCCTTTACTCTAGATCTATAGCCTATAGCCCTTTACTCTAGACCTATAGCCTATAGCCCTTTACTCTAGACCTATAGCCCTTTACTCTAGACCTATAGCCCTTTACTCTAGATCTATAGCCCTTTACTCTAGATCTATAGCCCTTTACTCTAGATCTATAGCCTATAGCCCTTTACTCTAGACCTATAGCCCTTTACTCTAGATCTATAGCCTATAGCCCTTTACTCTAGACCTATAGCCCTTTACTCTAGATCTATAGCCCTTTACTCTAGATATATAGTCCTTTACTCTAGACCTACAGCCCTTTACTCTAGACCTATAGCCCTTTACTCTAGACCTATAGCCCTTTACTCTAGATCTATAGCCTATAGCCCTTTACTCTAGACCTATAGCCTATAACCCTTTACTCGAGACCTATAGTCCTTTACTCTAGATCTATAGCCCTTTACTCTAGATCTATAGCCCTTTACTCTAGATCTATAGCCCTTTACTCTAGATCTATAGCCCTTTACTCTAGATCTATAGCCCTTTACTCTAGGTCTATAGCCCTTTACTCTAGACCTATAGCCCTTTACTCTAGATCTATAGCCTATAGCCCTTTACTCTAGACCTATAGCCCTTTACTCTAGACCTATAGCCCTTTACTCTAGACCTATAGCCCTTTATTCTAGACCTATAGCTCTTTATTCTAGACATATAGGCCTTTACTCCAGACCTATAGCCCTTTATTCTAGATCTATAGCCCTTTACTCTAGACCTATAGCCCTTTACTCTAGACCTATAGCCCTTTACTCTAGATCTATAGCCCTTTACTCTAGACCTATAGCCCTTTATTCTAGGACTAGCCAACTAAACTCAACTAAACTAAACTCTACAATTTATGATGGAGTTAAGCTGCAACTAGTCTGGGTGGACTGGAGCTCAGAGTTTTTTTAATCAAAAGTGACTTCAGCACCCAAAGAATAGCCCGCAATTACACAGAACAATGTCGTGTACAATCCCCCCTCTCCTCTCAATACTCAGTCTGACTCAGTCTACAGTCTATGTCTATATATTGCTCAACCTTTGAACCCAAAGCGAGAAAATGACTGCCAAGACAAGAGAAAGAAATAGAGAGAGAGAGAACCTTATTTTCCTTCCTAATTGATGTGTGCATGGGGGGAACAGATCATTAACCACAGAACAGATCATTATCCACAGAACAGATCATTATCCACAGAACAGATCATTATCCACAGAACAGATCATTATCCACAGAACAGATCATTATCCACATCATTAACCACAGAACAGATCATTAACCACAGAACAGATCATTATCCACAGAACAGATCATTAACCACAGAACAGATCATTATCCACATCATTAACCACAGAACAGATCATTATCCACATCATTATCCACAGAACAGATCATTATCCACAGAACAGATCATTATCCACAGAACAGATCATTAACCACAGAACAGATCATTATCCACATCATTAACCACAGAACAGATCATTAACCTCAGAACAGATCATTAACCTCAGAACAGATCATTAACCACAGAACAGATCATTAACCACAGAACAGATCATTAACCACAGAACAGATCATTAACCACAGAACAGATCATTAACCACAGAACAGATCATTAACCACAGAGAACCACAGAACAGATCATTAACAACAGAACAGATCATTAACCACAGGGAACCACAGAACAGATCATTAACCACAGAACAGATCATTAACCACTGAACAGATCATTAACCACAGAACAGATCATTAACCACAGAACAGATCATTAACCACAGAGAACCACAGAACAGATCATTAACCACATCATTAACCACAGAACAGATCATTAACCACAGAACAGATCATTAACCACAGAACAGATTATTAACCACAGAGAACCACAGAACAGATCATTAACCACATCATTAACCACAGAACAGATCATTAACCACAGAACAGATCATTAACCTCAGAACAGATCATTAACCACAGAACAGATCATTAACCACAGAACAGATCATTAACCACAGAGAACCACAGAACAGATCATTAACCACAGAACAGATCATTAACCACAGAACAGATCATTAACCACAGAACAGATGATTAACCACATAACAGATCGTTAACCTCAGAACAGATCGTTAACCTCAGAACAGATCATTAACCACAGAACAGATCATTAACCACAGAACAGATCATTAACCACAGAACAGATCATTAACGACAGAACAGATCATTAGCCACAGGGAACCACAGAACAGATCATTGACCACAGAACAGATCATTAGCCACAGGGAACCACAGAACAGATCATTAACCACAGAACAGATCATTAACCTCAGAACAGATCATTAACCACAGAACAGATCATTAACCACAGAACAGATCATTAACCTCATAACAGATCATTAGCCACAGGGAACCACAGAACAGATCATTGACCACAGAACAGATCATTAGCCACAGGGAACCACAGAACAGATCATTAACCACAGAACAGATCATTAACCACAGAACAGATCATTAACCTCAGAACAGATCATTAACCTCAGAACAGATCATTAACCACAGAACAGATCATTAACCACAGAACAGATCATTAACAGAACAGATCATTAACCACAGAACAGATCATTAACCACAGAACAGATCATTAACCTCAGAACAGATCATTAACCACAGAACAGATCATTAACCACAGAACAGATCATTAACCACAGAACAGATCATTAACCACAGAACAGATCATTAACCACAGAACAGATCATTAGCCACAGGGAACCACAGAACAGATCATTAACCACAGAACAGATCATTAACCACAGAACAGATCATTAACCTCAGAACAGATCATTAACCACAGAACAGATCATTAACCACAGAACAGATCATTAACCACAGAACAGATGAGCGCAACTCAAGGTAGTATGAATGAACACATTCGGTCAAGTAGCTATACAAATGGTTACACTAACCAACCAATATGTGCATGATGTGCACATCTATACATTAACATTGCAGATTGCGCCTTTAATCACATTCAATCCGCCTACAATTTAAAAAGCCTTGCTTTCTGTAGCTTCATAATTCAGACGATTGGTCTTCCCCCCTGTCTGTCTGGTTTTAGAGGATGGTGATTGGGTGGAGAGTGGTGGGGAGGAGGAGCTGGCCCACGTGCCCTACCCGGCTTCTCGGTACCACGTAGAGGTCATGGTTCAGAGGTCACAGGACTTCTTCAACCTGATGAACCAGAGGAGGTCTGTCCGCTTCATCAGCCCGAGCCGTTCCACGACAGGTCATCGACAACGTCATCCGCACTGCAGGTAACACATGCATAATGCACACAGACACACACAGACAGACACACAGACACACAGACACACACAGACAGAAACACAGAAACACAGACACACACAGACAGACACACACAGACACACACAGACAGACACACACAGACACACACAGACAGACACACAGACACACACAGACAGACACACACACAGACACACACACAGACACACACACACACACAGACACACACAGACAGACACACACAGACAGACACACACACAGACACACACAGACAGACACACACAGACAGACACACACACACAGACAGACACACACACAGACACACACAGACACACACACAGACAGACACACACACAGACACACACACACACAGACACACACACACAGACACAGACACACACACAGACACACACAGACACACACAGACACACACACAGACACACACACACACACACACACACACAGACACACACACACACACACACAGACACACAGACACAGACAGACACACACAGACACACACAGACACACAGACACACAGACAGACACACAGACACAGACAGACAAGCACAGACACAGACAGACACACACAAACAGACACACACACAAACAGACACACACACACACACAGACACACACACACACACACACACAGACAGACACACACAGACAGACACACACACAGACACACACACACACACACACACACACACACACACACACACAGACACAGACACACACACAGACACACACAGACACACACACACACACACACACACACAGACACACACACACACACAGACAGACAGACACACACACAGACAGACACACACACAGACAGACACACAGACACACGCAGACACAGACAGACACACACAGACACAGACAGACAAGCACAGACACGCGCAGACAGACACACACACAAACAGACACACACACAAACACACACACACACACACAGACAGACACACATGAATGTGTTGTCTGTGTTGTCCAGGCACAGCCCCCAGTGGAGCCCACACAGAACCCTGGACGTTTGTGGTAGTGTCAGACCCAGAGGTGAAGCACCAGATCAGGCTAGTGGTGGAGGAGGAGGAGGAAGTCAACTACCGTCAGAGGATGGGGGACAAGTGGGTCAGTGACCTGCAGAGGCTCAGGTCAGATAAAATGCACAGTGCAAACACCATGTAGATATACAGCATGTAGATATACACCATGTAGATATACACCATGTAGATATACACCATGTAGATATACAGCATGCACGCAAGTCAGATAATATTTTTTATAACTCTCTCTCCATCTCCCCCTCCCTCCCTCTCTCCCTCGCTCTCTCCTCTCTCTCCATCTCCCCCTCCCTCGCTCTCTCCTCTCTCTCCATCTCCCCCTCCCTCCCTCTCTCCCTCGCTCTCTCTCTCCATCTCCCCCTCCCTCCCTCTCTCCCTCGCTCTCTCCTCTCTCTCCATCTCCCCCTCCCTCCCTGTCTCCCTCACTCTCTCCTCCCTCTCTCCCCCTCTCTCCTCCCTTCCCCATCTCTCTCTCTCTCCCCCTCTCTCTCCCCTCTCTCCTCCCCCTCTCCCCCTCCCCCATCTCTCCTCCCTCTCTCTCCCCCTCTCTCCCTCTCTCCTCCCTCTCTCCCAGGACTAACTGGGTGAAGCAGTATCTTGATGTGGCTCCCTACCTCGTGTTGATATTTAAACAGACGTACGGCATCGTAGCTGGAGGACAGAAGAGGACTCATTACTACAATGAGATCAGTGTGTCCATCTCCTGTGGCCTGCTATTGGCCGCGCTGCAGGTCAGAGCATTCACACACGGTCATTTACATTTGAGTCATTTAGCAGACGCTCTTATCCAGAGCAACTTACAGCTAGTGCGTTCATCTTAATAAAATAGCTAGGTGAGACAACCACACTCATTCAGATTTCATCAAGTCACAATCCCCGTGGACCACTGGGGCGTACTCAGGGATGTGGACCACCGGGGGCGAACTCAGGAACGTGGACCTCTGGGGCGTACTCAGGGATGTGGGCCGCTGGGGCGTACTCAGGGACGCGGACCGCTCGGGCGTACTCAGGGACGTGGACCACTGGGGCATACTCAGGGACGTGGACCACTGGGGTGTTCTCAGGGACGTGGACTTCTGGGGCATACTCAGGGACGTGGACCGCTGGGGCGAACTCAGGAACGTTGACCTCTGGGGCGTACTCAGGGACGTGGACTTCTGGGGCGTACTCAGGGACGTGGACCGCTGGGGCGTACTGATATGATTCTCTATTCTATCTGAAGAGGGCACCGACAGACACTGCAGCTCTGCCTCTAGCTCCTAAGCAACTTCACAGTATTTTTTGTTTTTTGTGTTATTTCTTATATTATTAGTCTAGAATGTTTTTTTGTGTTATAAAATACATTCGGAAAGAACTTCTGGATATCAGAGAGTGGTAACTCACCAGTATTACGACCAGAAACACGACTTTCCCGAATTGGATCCCTTGTTCGTACCCCCAAGGCAACTAAACTTATCCCAGAGGCTGCTCCAAGACGCCGTCAGTGGAGAAGAGGTATTCGGAGTGGACTTCTAGTCCGACTCAGGAGGCGTGCACACCATCCATCGCTTCCGACTATAATTCCCGCTAATGTTAATTCCCTGGACAATAAAGTAGATGAGCTCAGGGCGAGGATCTCCTTCCAGAGAGACATCAGGCACTGTAACATACTCTGTTTCACGGAATCATGACACTACTCAGGATATAATGTCCCCGTCCATACAGCCAGCTGGGTTCTCAGTACATCGGGCAGACAGGAATAAAGACCTCTCCGGGAAGAGGAAAGGTGGAGGTGTATGTTTCATGATTAACTGCTCATGGTGTGATTGTGGTAATGTACAGTAACTCAAGTTCTTTTGTTCCCCTGACCTAGAATACCTCACAATCATATTACCGCCCCAGATAATTATCTTCGGTTATAGTCACAACCGTGTATATTCCCCCTCAAGCCGATATCACGACGGCCTTCAAGGAACTACACTGGTCTTTGTGCAAACAGGAAACTACATATCCCGAGGCAACATTTATTGTAGCTGGGGATTTAAAAAAAAAACATTTTGGGAGGAAAACATTACCGAAGTTCTATCAACACATTGCCTGTTGTGCTTGTGCTTCGAAAACTCTCGACCATTGTCACTCTCCCTTTCGGGATGGCTACAAGGACCTCCCCTGCCCTCCCATCGGCAAATCAGATCACACCTCCCTTCTGCTCTACCCTTCCTATAGTCAGAAACTCAAACAGGAAGTACCCATGCTAAGATCTATTTAATGCTGGTCTGACAAATCGGAATCCATGCTTCAAGATTGTTTTGATCACGCGGACTGTGATATGTTCCCGGGTTGCCTCTGAGAATAACATTGACGTATACACTGAGACGGTGACTGAGTTCATCAGGAAGTGGTTTAGAGGATGTTGTTCCCACTGTGGCTATTAAAACCTACCCAAACCAAAAACCGTGAAAGCGCGAACCACGACAAGGTCACTGGAAATATGGTTGAGTACAAACAGTCCAGCTATGCCCACCGTAAGTCAATCAAACAGGCAAAACATCAGTACAGAGACAAAGTGGAGTCGCAATTCAACTGCTCAGACACGAGATGTATGTGGCAGGGACTCCAGACAATGACATATTACAAAGGGAAAACCAGCCACTGACGACTTGCTCCCAGACAAGCTAAACACCTTCTTCACCCGCTTTGAGGATAACAGAGTGCTACCGACGCAGCCCTCGGCCAAGGACTGTGGTCCTCCGTGGTCGACGTGAGTAAGGACTGTGGGCTGTTCTCCGTGGTCGACGTGAGTAAGGACTGTGGGCTGTTCTCCGTGGTCGACGTGAGTAAGGACTGTGGGCTGTTCTCCGTGGTCGACGTGAGTAAGGACTGTGGGCTGTTCTCCGTGGTCGACGTGAGTAAGGACTGTGGGCTGTTCTCCGTGGTCGACGTGAGTAAGGACTGTGGGCTGTTCTCCGTGGTTGACGTGAGTAAGGACTGTGGGCTGTTCCCCGTGGTCGACGTGAGTAAGGACTGTGGTCCTCCGTGGTCGACGTGAGTAAGGACTGTGGGCTGTTCTCCGTGGTCGACGTGAGTAAGGACTGTGGTCCTCTGTGGTCGACGTGAGTAAGGACTGTGGGCTGTTCCCCGTGGTCGACGTGAGTAAGGACTGTGGGCTGTTCTCCGTGGTCGACGTGAGTAAGGACTGTGGGCTGTTCTCCGTGGTCGACGTGAGTAAGGACTGTGGGCTGTTCTCCGTGGTCGACGTGAGTAAGGACTGTGGGCTGTTCTCCGTGGTCGACGTGAGTAAGGACTGTGGGCTGTTCTCCGTGGTCGACGTGAGTAAGGACTGTGGGCTGTTCTCCGTGGTCGACGTGAGTAAGGACTGTGGGCTGTTCCCCGTGGTCGACGTGAGTAAGGACTGTGGGCTGTTCTCCGTGGTCGACGTGAGTAAGGACTGTGGTCCTGCGTGGTCGACGTGAGAAAGACATTTAAGCGTGTCAACCCACACAAGGCTGCCGGCTCAGACGGCATCCCTAGCCGCGTCCTCAGAGCATGTGCAGACCAGCTGACTGGAGTGTTTATGGACATATTCAATCTCCCTATTCCAGTCTGCTGTCCCCACTTGCTTCAAGATGTCCACCATTGTTCCTGTACCCAAGAAAGCGAAGGTAACTGACTATAGCCCCGTAGCACTCACTTCTGTCATCATGAGGTGCTTTGAGAGTCTAGTTAAGAATTGTATCACCTCCACCTTACCTGTAACCCTTAACCCACTTCAATTTGCTTACCGCCCCAATAGATCCACAGACGATGCAATCACCATCACACTACACAGTGCCCTGTCCCATCTGGAGGAATACCTATGTGAGAATGCTGTTCATTGCCTTCAACACCATAGTACCCTCCAAGCTCATCATTAAGCTTGGGGCCCTGGGTCTGAAAACCGCCCTGTACAACTGGGCCTTGGACTTTCTGATGGGCGGCCCCCAGGTGGTGAAGGTAGGAAACAACACCTCCACTACGCTAATTCTCAACACTGGGGCCCCACAAGGATGAGTGCTCAGCCCCCTCCTGTACTCCTTGTTCACCCATGACTGAGTGGCCATGCACGCCTCCAACTCAATCACCAAGTTTTCAGACAACACAACAGTAGTAGGCCTGATTACCAACAATGACGAGACAGTCTACAGGGATGGAGGTGAGGGCCCTGGAGGAGTGGTGCCAGGAAAATAACCTCTCCCTCAACATCAACAAAACGAAGGAGCTGATCGTGGACTTCAGGAGACAGAAGAGGGAGTACGCCCCCTATCCACATCAACTGTGCTGCAGGGGAGAAGGTGAAAAGCTTCAAGTTCCTGGGCATACACGTCGCTACCACCCGGTTACACAACCCTGCACTTTAGAGGCCGCTGCAGTAATGTACATACTGTCGAAATGGAATCACTGGTCACTTTAATAACATTAAACTGTTTTACTCATTTCATATGTACTGTATATAATGTATTCTAGTCAAGTCCATCCTATTCAACTATTGCTGTACTATTCTATCCTATGTATTCTATAGATATACTATATATTCCATCCACATCCGGTCTATAATGTCTATACATCCCATCATATATAAAATGCATTCGGAAAGTATTCAGACCCCTTGACTTTTTCTACATTTGGTTACGTTACAGTCTTATTCTAAGTCGCAGTGGTGGGTGGTATAAGGTGCTTTAGTGACAAAACGGATGGTACTGTGATAAACTGCATCCAGTTTGCTGAGTTGAGTGTTGGAAGCAATTTTGTAGATGACATCGCCAAAGTCGAGGATCGGTAGGATAGTCAGTTTTACTAGGGTAAGTTTGGCGGCGTGAGTGAAGGAGGCTTTGTTGCGGAATAGAAAGCCGACTCTTGATTTGATTTTAGATTGGAGATGTTTGATATGAGTCTGGAAGGAGAGTTTACAGTCTAGCCAGACACCTAGGTACTTATAGATGTCCACATATTCTAGGTCGGAACCATCCAGGGTGGTGATGCTAGTCAGGCGTGCGGGTGCAGGCAGCGAACGGTTGAAAAGCATGCATTTGGTTTTACTAGCGTTTAAGAGCAGTTGGAGGCCACGGAAGGAGTGTTGTATGGCATTGAAGCTCGTTTGGAGGTTAGATAGCACAGTGTCCAAGGACGGGCCGGAAGTATATAGAATGGTGTCGTCTGCGTAGAGGTGGATCAGGGAATCGCCCGCAGCAAGAGCAACATCATTGATATATACAGGGAAAAGAGTCGGCCCGAGAATTGAACCCTGTGGCACCCCCATAGAGACTGCCAGAGGACCGGACAGCATGCCCTCCGATTTGACACACGGAACTCTGTCTGCAAAGTAATTGGTGAACCAGGCAAGGCAGTCATCCGAAAAACCGAGGCTACTGAGTCTGCCGATAAGAATATGGTGATTGACAGAGTCGAAAGCCTTGGCACAAGCATTTAGTTAGGTATTACTGTTGGAGCTAGGAACACAAGCATTTAGGTAGGTATTACTGTTGGAGTTAGGAACACAAGCATTTGGTTAGATATTACTGCACTGTTAGAGCTAGGAACACAAGCATTTAGTTAGATACTACTACACTGTTGGAGCTAGGAACACAAGCATTTAGGTAGGTATTACTGTTGGAGTTAGGAACACAAGCATTTGGTTAGATATTACTGCACTGTTGGAGCTAGGAACACTAGCATTTAGCTAGGTTTTTACTGTTGGAGCTAGGAACACAAGCATTTAGGTAGGTATTACTATTGGAGCCAGGAACACAAGCATTTAGGTAGATATTACTGTTGGAGCTAGGAACACAAGCATTTAGGTAGGTATTGCTGCACTGTTGGAGCTAGGAACACTAGCATTTAGCTAGGTTTTACTGTTGGAGCTAGGAACACTAGCATTTCACTACACCCTTAATAACATCTAAATATTTGATTTGAAATAAAATGTCAAACAAAGACAGAAGGATGTTACATTTCAGAATGTTGACGTAGAAATGTGTTGTGTAGAACAGACATTATCGTCTGTCAGATAGAACAGGGAATGGTGTCAGCTCTAGGCAACCATAAGAGCATTTCTAAACCCTTAATAAACCTCTGGATTCTGTATGTGTTTGATATTCTGACCGAACCCATGTCTCTCTGTGTTTGACTGACATGCAGTCTGTCCAATCCCCTTGTCAGAATGCAGGTCTGGTGACGACGACGACGACGCCCCTCAACTGCGGCCCCCAGCTCAGGCTGCTCCTCGGTCGGCCAGCCAATGAGAAGCTGCTGATGCTACTTCCTGTTGGTTACCCCGCCCCCGACGCCACCGTGCCCGACCTCACCCGCAAGCCACTCGACGACATCATGGTACACCTGTGACATCATCATAAAGGGCCCGGCCGAGTGACATCATAGATGTAGGGGTGCCTTCTGTCCTCGTCTCCTCCCAGTTATCTGCAATGATTTGTAAAGCAGCAACAGTCATCAAAATGTTTACTATTCTAATAAATGCAACAGTTGGACAATAAATGAAGATACTCCAAACTTTTAGATTTTTTTTATAATCCATCAGATATCGAGTGAATTATAGCATAAAACATTTTACTGGCACGGACAAATAATGTTCAGGATTTTGGTGGAAATTCAGGTATTCAATTTATTGTTAAATTTCACTTCGTTTTTTTCTTAGAATGAACTAATATTCTAACGGTATCAGGTATTTTTTGTAACTTTTTTGTGTTAAAATGGAAGAAAATGGTAAAGAAAGAAAATGGTATTACCTCATTTGCATAAACACATGCTGTGTGTTTGCATATATTAATAAATTAACAAAGGGGTGGAACAAGGCTGCACACACCAAACTAGTGCTCTGTCTAGGCCTACCTGTACTCACCTGTACTCACCTGTACTCACCTGTGCCTCAGTAATTAATGTTGTCACATTCTAATTCAACATGTATGTCAATAGCAGAGGTGCATTCAGTTCGCATGAACATTTACTACGCTGCAGAACGGCACATTCTTCCATAACGTTCCTGTATGTTCTTGAACAGACTTTGAGGTAAGTTTGGTGGGTGTGGCTTGAAGCCTTGAGTGACGTATTTAAAGAGCAGTGGCCATGTTGACAGCGCCCCCAAACCCGTTTTTCAACTGCTTTTTCAGTAGAGCATCTTTTTGGTTGAATTGAACGTTCCAGAACATAAATCAAATCAAATCAAATGAACGTAGCCCTGGATACCTTTAGATAAAAAAAAAATAAACAGGTTTGGCTCGAGATTACACCTCTACAGTGACCTCCACTAATATTGGTTAAAAAAAAATGAGCAAAACGGGCTGTGAAATTGTTTTATTTGCTGTTCTTCATCCTCTTGGTCTTTCATTCAAAATATTCACAAAAATGTGACCATTGGGGGAACTCCACAATATTTCTGAGCTCATATTCTATAAGAGGTTCAGGAACTCGGTAGAACATTTGAGGTGAAGGTACTCTGCTCCTCCCAAATCACAACTACACATTTGTTTTGATCACGTTACACATATATTTTGGGATTCCTCCAACGCCATTTGCCAATGTGGAGTGGAGAAGAAACTTTCTTGCAATAGCATTTCCGTCCACTTTCCTTCTCCTCGCCGCCTCTCCTCAATTACGATTTCATCCTTATTCATTAGCAGTCGAGGAGATGAGGGTGGAGAGGACGGAGGAGAGGAGGCGAGGAGAGGAGGGAGGCGGGGCCGAGGAGAGGACAGAGGAGTCAAGGAGAGAACGGAGGAGAGGAGTGAGGAGAGGAGAGGAAAAGAAGAGGAGGGAAGAAAGGAGAGGACGAATGAGAGGATGGAGGAAAGGAGAGGACGGGGAGGGAACAGATGAGAGGAGGAGAGGACGAATGAGAGGAGAGGAGGAGGGGATGAGAGGAGAGAAGAGGATGCGAGGAGATGAGCAGGAGAGGAGGGAGGAGGTTCTCCCATTATATGTACAGGGAAATAACATTGGTTACATCCCAATCATTGGCCACGCTTCCTCCCATAGTGATTTGAAACTAAAATGACTGGTATAAGAAATATGGTGGAAACTTCCTCTTGAGTGAAGCCCAGTGGTGTATATACTATAGTGGTTCTCAACCTTTTTTGGTTACTGTACCACCAACTACATTTTTCTCTGCCCGAGGTACCCCTGAAGTACCCCCGAAGTACCCCCAAAGTACCCCTGAAGTACTTTCTCATGTGCCCTTAAGGCCGTTCCGTTCTGCCAGTCACATTCTGTTAAAGGTCCCCTAAGCACACACATCCCTGGGTCGCTCCTCTTTTCAGTTCGCTGAAGCTAGCGACTGGAACGAGCTGCAACAAACACTCAAACTGGACAGTTTTATCTCAATCTCTTCATTCAAAGACTCAATCATGGACACTCTTACTGACAGTTGTGGCTGCTTTGTGTGATGTATTGTTGTCTCTACCTTCTTGCCCTTTGTTCTGTTGTCTGTACCCAATAATGTTTGTACCATGTTTTGTGCTGCTACCATGTTGTGTTGCTACCATGTCGTTGTCATGTTGTGATGCTACCATGTCGTTGTCATGTTGTGTTGCTACCATGCTGTGTCGTCTTTGGTCTCTCTTTATGTTGTGTTGTCTCTCTTGTCGTGATCTGTGTTTTGTCCTATATTTATATTTGATTTATTTTGAATCCCAGACCCCCATCAAGGGCAGGAGGCCTTTTGCCTTCTGGTAGGCCATCATTGTAAATAATAATTTGTTCATAACAGACTTGCCTAGTTAACTAAAGGTTAAATAAAAAATAAAATAACATAAAAATGGCAGTAAGCCTATGGCCTGAAATATCATAAGGCGTCCGCAGGCTTCCCATCCGAAACAGTTCATGCATATATTATCACTACATTTTGTACCCCCTGTGGATAGGCCAAGTTACCCCCTAATACCCTGGGTTGAGAACCACAGGTCTACCCCATGCCTCCACCAATCCAATACTTTTAGAAGTAGTAAACTCAATTTAAACTCGACTCAACTTGAAAGATCATCAAACTAACATTGTAAAGAGCATCTAATTTCACATTGTAATACAATGACGTTTCTAATTCTTTAATTAATTTAATTATTAAATTGGTTTGATGAACATGATCCTGATCATTTGAATTAGAAGACAACAGCTTATGATTTTATTTAAAAAACGTCTGAAAATAAACACATATATATGTATATATTGTAATGACCTGACTAGATCATAAATGAACAATTGTCCAGACAGAGGCTTGAGTTTGCGAATTGACGGTTTATTGAACCAACTTTACACAGGCTACTGTTTGGGCCGTAGCACACGCCAAATAGATGACAGATAACCCACAAGCCAATCGTGACCTTCTCTTGTGAAGCCCAGACGTAAGAGAGAGAGAACAAAGGCTGAACCTGGTCTTAACTTCCAATGCCCAACCCCCCTCCACGCCACTCCGCCAACCACCAGGATGCCCGGCATCAGAACATTCCAGGCATTCCCGTGATTGGCAGATAGCAGGTTGATTGACATGTCGGACCCCGCGAACACCGGGTACTGGTCAGTACAACACAACCACCTCCTAGCCTAGCACATAACACACAGCTGTCTGTGCGGGTCGCTACACAGCCCCCCACCACAAAGTCCCTCGTCCCCGAGGGAACAAACAAAGTCTCTGAAGCGACCCGGAGGTCTCCTTTGCCTGCGTGGCCGTGATGGTCGCAGAGTGCCCCTCTGGGAACCAGGGGATGAAGGCAGGGATATGGGGGACAAGGAAGCGGGAACGGGTAATACAGTCCGTGGTTCTGGGGAACCACGCGGTGACACAGGGGGAGACAGGGGAGTGGGCTGTCTGGAGCCTTGTCTGCGGCACCTGAGGGTGGGTGCCTGGAGAATGTCATTGCCAGAGAGGGGAATTGTGGGGGTTCCTGGGGTTTGGGAGAAGAGGCCCCTCTGTATGGGGCTAACCTGTCCCGGTGCAGTGCCACCTTTCTCCCCCTGGGAGGAAGCTGCACCAGTACACAACCTCCCCTACCCTCTCCAGGACACTGCAGGGTCCCACCCAGTGACTGTCCAACTTGGGGCATCTGCCTTTTTTTCCTTAGGGGCTGTAGACCCAGACCAGCTCCCCAGCCACAAAGTGCCTTCCCGGGTGTGCACGTCATAGTTCCTTTTCTGCCTCACACCTGCATTCACCAGCTGCTCTCTGGCGAAGGTGTGGGCTGTCTCAGGCGGTCCTGGAGTCTCCGGGCATACTCCGGCCCCGGAGGAACATGAGGGCTATCCAGGGGCCGACCAAACGCCATCTCCGCAGGGTGCGGATCTCTCTCCCCAGCATGAGGAGGGCAGGCGTGCAGGAGGTGGAGTCTTGGACAGCGGAGCGGCATGCCATGAGGACCATAGGCAGGTGCTTGTCCCAGTCACGCTGGTGTTTGGAAGAGACGATGGCCAGCTGCTGTCCAAGCGTTTTGTTGAAGCGCTCCACAAGGCCATCACTTTGAGGATGGAGAGGAGTAGTGCGGGTCTTGTGCATACCCAGCCTCTCACACATGGTGGCGAACACACGGGACTCAAAGTTTCTGCCTTGGTCGCTGTGGATGGACTCTGCAGCTCCAAACCTGCTGAACATCCCCGCTGTCAGGGCGTCGACGATGGTCTCTGCCTCCTGGTCAGGCAGAGCATAGGCCTCGGGCCATTTTGTGAAATAGTCCATGGCCGTGAGCACCCAGCGGTTTCCACTGTCTGTGGTGGGGAACGGCCCAACTACATCCACTCCCACCCTCTCCATGGGAGCCCCCACTGGGAACTGTTGGAGCTGAGCATGAGAGCGGCCTGGGGGCCCTTTCTCGCTGTGCAGTTGTCACAGCGGCGACAAAAGTCCTCCACATCCCTCTTGTGCTGCCCCCAGTAGAAGCCCTGACGGAGACGGCGCAGTGTTTTTGTGACCCCAAAGTGTCCAGTCCCCACCCCCATGAGTACTCTGGAGCACAGCCTCCCGCAATGCTTTTGGGACCACCACCTGCCACCTCTCCTCTCCCGTAGCTGACTCCTTCCATGCCCGCTGTAGCACGCCATCAGCCAGCCGCAGTCTCTCAAACTTCGACCACAACCCTTTGGTCGCGAGTGAGAGCGCTGTCACCTCTTCCCATGGTGGCCTCACCTGCGCCTCTACCCACTGTAGCACTGGCTGTAGGTCTGTGTCCCGTCCCTGCTGCTGCCGCCATTCAGCCACGTCGACAGTCTGCAGCTCACAGCAGACAGGCCCGCTCGCCCCACACACTGTGGCACAGACACCCTCCTCTGCCCGCAGCTCTCTCTCCCGTCCCTCTCTCCGTTCACAGTGGCGGCAGCCGTCTGCAGTACAGGGCCGACGGGACATGGCGTCGGCGTTGGAGTGGCGTGCCCCTGCCCTGTGCACCACCGTGAAGTCATACGGCTGAAGCTCCTCCAACCAGCGTGCCACCTGCCCCTCTGGCTCTCTGAAAGACATGAGCCACTGGAGAGCAGAGTGGTCAGTCCTTACAGTAAAGGGCAGACCACCCAGGTAGTACTTGAAGTGTTTGACGGAAGCCACAACAGCCAAGAGCTCCCGCCGGGTGACACAGTAGCGGCGCTCATGTTTGTCAAATGTTTTGCTGAAGTACGCCACCACTCTCTCCCCCTCTGGCCCCACCTGGGCCAGCACCCCACCCATGCCCACATTGCTCGCGTCTGTGTCCAGGATAAAGGGCAAGGTGAGGTCAGGGGGCGAGCACGGGGCCTCGATCAGTGCACGTTTGAGGGTGTTGAACGCCTCCTCACACTCCACTGTCCAAGTGAAAGCCTTGTCCTTCGGCAGCAGGCGGTTCAGTGGAGCAGCAACGCTTGAGAAGCCCCGTACAAACCTCCTGTAGTACGAGGCCAGGCCCAGGAAGCTCTTCAGCTGACGCTGGTCGGTGGGGGTGGGCCAGTCTCTGACAGCCCCTACCTTGTCCTCCATGGTGCTGATCCCCTCCTTCCCCACTCGGTGGCCCAAGAAGGACACCTCTCTCCTCATGAAGTGGCACTTCTCGGGGTGGAGCTTCAGACCTGCGGCAGCCACCCTCTCCAGCACACGCCGTAGCGCCCCCAGGGCTGACTGGAAGGAGCTGCCATGGGCCAGGATGTCATCGAGGTATACCAGACACTGCTGTCGGGGGATGCCATCCAGCAACTTGTCCATCAAACGCTCAAAAGTAGCTGGAGCGTTGCACAGGCCAAAGCACAGGACCTTGAACTGCCAGTGTCCTCTGTTAGTGGAGAACGCAGTTTTGGCTCTGGCCTCTGGGGAGAGGGGCACCTGCCAGTAGCCACTGCGGAGGTCTAGTGAGGAGAACCAGGAGGACCCCCTAACCAGGTCCAGCGACTCATCGATACGTGGTATGGGGTATGAGTCCTTCCTGGTTACCTCATTCAGCCGCCTGTAGTCCGCACAGAACCTCAGCTTGCCCCCCTTCTTCGGAACCATGACGACTGGCGCCGCCCAGGGGCTGTCTGAGGGCTCAATGAAGTCTGCCCGCTGCATCTCCAACACAGCCTTGTCTGCCGCCTCCTGGCGTGCCAGCGGGATACGGCGGGGACGCATCTTGATGGGTCGAGCATCACCTGTGTCGATCTCATGCTGCACCAGAAGAGTCTGACCCACCTCTTCCTCACTCAACGCAAAGCTGTCTCTGAATTCAAACAGCAACTGCCACAACTGTTCCTGCTGCTCAGGGTCAAGACCAACACAGTTCCTCCCCATATCTCCCTCACTGCAGACAGTGTCCTCTCCTCTCCCATCTGGGGTAGCTGGGCTGGGGGTGCGGCCCGGGCTCACAGAGGGCTGTGTCATGGAGGTAGCTGGGGAATGTAACACACCGCCGTAGGTGACAGGGGGACTGGGGAAAAGTCACACACAGCTGTGGGGGAGGGGGCGCAGCCATGAGTCTCTGCTGCTTTAACTGTTGGAGTAAAGGGTTTGTTGGGTTGAGTGAATGTGACATTAGGGGGGGCCATGGTGACTTCCGTCCCTCCCTGGATGCTCAGTGTGCCCCTATTTAGGTCTAACTGGCAGCCTGTGCTCCTAAGAAAGTCCAACCCCAGGATACAAGGGTCCTGCACAGCCGCCACCCACACAGGATGACGCACAGTCCTGCCCCCTACTGTCAGAGTCATTATTCCCTTCCCTTTCATGGGTGCCAGCTCACCTGTGACTGTGCGGAGCTGCACAGTTGTAGGCTCACACTGAGTCCAACCTGGCACAATATCTTGTCTCACCAGGGTTACTGTGGACCCAGTGTCCACCAGGGCGGAGCAGGGCACCCCCTCCACAGTGACAGGGACATGACAAAAGTCCCCAACACAGGTCCGGCCCACCACAACAACAGGCTCCATCCGCTTGCCCTCGTCTGCTTCTGGGGAAGTGGAGCCTTGCTTCCCGTCTGTGCCGGTGGGCTCCTCCTGAAGATGATGGTGGTTGGGATAGAAAGCCAGGGGTCCGCACTACCCGGTCTATGCGGACCCCGAGCCGTTTCCCTGAGCTCTGGGGGACATGGGGCAATCTCGGCGCAGATGGCCTGGCTGGCCACAACCCCAGCAGACCCTGGGACCAGGGCTTGTGTTTCGTGCCGCCTGTAGCGACACAGCCCGAATGAGTTCTGTCATTTCGGCCACCCAAGCAGGCTTTTCCGGCTCCGGGCTGCTTTGTCCCCCAGCTCGCACAGAGGGTGTGTCTCCCTGCACCCCCACCAAAGCCCCAGCTGAAGCCCCAGCCCACACCAGATCCCTCTCCAAAGCCATCTCCAAGGCTGTCTGCAATGACTCAGGATGAGCCAGCTGGGTCTGTATGCGCAGCTCCGTAGGGGAGAGCGCCTGTATGAACTGGTCCCGTGCTAGCTCGCTCTGCACGGAGGGGGGCATGTGAGCATATGCCCGCCGAGAGAGGCTCTCAATGTCATTAGCTAGCACCCGTAGAGGCTCTCCAGGCTGCCTGCGTCTATTCCTCAGTTTGGAGCGCAGTAGCCCGGGCTGTACACACTGTCCATAGCGCCTCCTCAGTGCTCCCACTAGAGCACCATAATCATGCCTGTCCTCGGGGCTAATCAATATCAAACAGGCCAGAGCTTCATCCGTGAGGCATAAAGCCAACTGCAGTGCCCTTTCTTCATCCGACCACCCCCTAAAATGAGCTAACAGTTCAAACTGAGCATGAAAAGCTTCCCAATCCGCCTTACCGGAATACTTCGGGGTCTTAACAGATACGGACGCAGCCGGGAACTGGGCGCCGCCATGTTTGTTTACATCCTGAGCCACAGATTCCTCGTCACGCCATGTCGACGTCGCCACTTCGGTCCGCCCACCAGAATCCGCGCGAAATACACTCGACGAAGCACTCCTGCCCGCTTCAGCCGCCATCACTCTAACGTCCTCCCTCAAGCGGCCTCTGCGCTCCGACGCCCTGGCGATCTCCTCAGACAGAACCCCCGACGTCCATTCACACGCACCTCCTTGGCCATAATCGTCCCCTACCTCCACCTTCACTTTCGGATTCCCTCGAAGCATTTTCAATCCCCGTTCTCACCTACGGTAGCTAGCCACATAAGTCAGCTAGCTAGCTGGCTAACTTGTATCAACGTTTTTACTTCTGACACCAATGTAATGACCTGACTAGATCATAAATGAACAATTGTCCAGACAGAGGCTTGAGTTTGCGAATTGACGGTTTATTGAACCAACTTTACACAGGCTACTGTTTGGGCCGTAGCACACGCCAAATAGATGACAGATAACCCACAAGCCAATCGTGACCTTCTCTTGTGAAGCCCAGACGTAAGAGAGAGAGAACAAAGGCTGAACCTGGTCTTAACTTCCAATGCCCAACCCCCCTCCACGCCACTCCGCCAACCACCAGGATGCCCGGCATCAGAACATTCCAGGCATTCCCGTGATTGGCAGATAGCAGGTTGATTGACATGTCGGACCCCGCGAACACCGGGTACTGGTCAGTACAACACAACCACCTCCTAGCCTAGCACATAACACACAGCTGTCTGTGCGGGTCGCTACAATATATTGTTCCTGACTTTACATTTGATTTAAGTCATTGGAATTGTTGGGTTTATTCTAGACAGCATTATAAACTATAATTATAAACTGTGGTTCAGTACAGCGCGAACCTAACGTAGCAGACATAAGAGAAACACGTTTTTCTTCTAGAAAGGAATACAGCTTTTGTCAAAAGGGACTTTTCGTAGCAGGTTTAGAAGTTACGCAACAGGTTAGGAGTATTAACATAGCAGTTTGGGATAATTAGGTTAAGGTTAGGAAAAATGTACAAAACAAAATCTACTTTTGACTTTTAAACTTTGACAAAAGCTGTATCCCATCTACTTTACCAAGTACAGTTCCAAGGCTGGAAGTAATATCAAATACTAAGCAGTAGGTGGAAGCATAACAAAAGGGACAAGTTCCCGGAAGTTCCACAGACGAAGAAGAAGAACGGAAGCAGAGGCTAAACCAACTGCGCAGGCGTAAACCACGTACCCGATCTCTCGCAGCATCGCGCTGTTTTGGCCCTATGCTAGCTGTTGCCTGATCAGTGGTGTGTGTCAAGTCATACATACTGGGCTTTGATTGGGAAGGCATAGCCGTGGAGAAAGAAAAGGGAGCACCCTAGACACCCCGCGACGAAATGGCCGGGCAACAGTTTCAGTACGATGACAGCGGCAACACATTTTTCTACTTTCTAACGTCCTTTGTTGGACTCATCGTTATCCCAGCCACATATTACCTCTGGCCGCGAGATCAGAATGCTGGTAAGGCCCCGATGTATATACGACAAGATAGCATCACCTAGCTTAACATGCTAAAGTTGGTTAGTTAGCTAAGTATGCTGTGTGTGTGTGATGGGGGAAGTTAGCTAGCCTGCTAACTAACAAATTCGATTAGCCAGTTCTGAGACGGACCACCACTAGTTATAGAGTTTTTCTTGCCAGCCAACTCTGTTGCCAGCTAGCTACATTCGCATGTAGTAGTTAACTAGCTGGCTGAAATACACATAACAACAAGTAGTTAACTGACGTTACCAACTCTGCACTGCTATGGGGGGGGGGTGCTATGAAGCGTCATGCCCAATCTCTGCGTTGGTGTTTACATAACTACCAGCTAGCTACGAGTTAGCTAACCAATATGACTGGCTAACTTTTATTTTATTTATTTCATTACATACTATATCAGTGCCAATAACACCTAACTAGCTAGTATTTCTCGTTCAGCTTAATGTTTGTCTGGTGACTTAGCCAGCTAGCTGCGTCAGTTAGCTATATAACAAATGGTCCCGTCCAGCTAGCTAACTTTAGCTAGCTAGTTAACGGGTTACTCTGAATTTTACGTCGTCTGGCAAAATACTCTTTGCGACGTTCGTTACGTGTGTTGCTGTTGACGTTAGCCGACGTTCGTTACGTGTGTTGCTGGTCACGTTAGCCGACGTTCGTTACGTGTGCTGCTGGTAACGTTAGCCGAAGTTCGTTACGTTTGCTGCTGGTAACGTTAGCCGATGTTCGTTACGTGTGCTGCTGGTCACGTTAGCCGACGTTCGTTACGTGTGCTGCTGGTAACGTTAGCCGACGTTCGTTACGTGTGCTGCTGGTAACGTTAGCCGAAGTTCGTTACGTTTGCTGCTGGTAACGTTAGCCGACGTTCGTTACTGTGTGCCGCTGGTCACGTTAGCTGACGTTCGTGGGTGTTGGTAGCTAGCTACCTATAGCTATACTTACTAGCTAACTAACTTGTATTTGTTTAGTCACTTGATTGATAACTAAGTAAAGTATTGGAAGGTTTTTGATATGGCCGTGAGGTTGAATTCATAAAGAAACATGTTTACCCTAGTATTGTAGCTATACCGTCACAGCTGTCTGTTATGCTAACGTTACCCGTGAAGTAGCGGACGGTGAATGAAGTTTCTGAGGTATTTCATCAACGGTGTGGAGCCGAGACCGGGCGTTGTGGAATCTTGCTCCTACCACATCGATTCGCCCAAGGTCAATACTTAAAATTAAATATGAAATGCCCATTCTTTGCTGCTGAAATTAATACATTTTTTCAATAAACGGTAATCAAACAGCACCCCCAAATGTTTCCTTGTTGAGATTCAATTGGCATATGCACATTAGGAAAAGGGACTCCACAAAGCCTCGTCTCAGCTCCACGCGATTGGTGACGTTTGTTATGAACTTCCTTCTCCATGGAATGTTAGTCTGCTACCCAGGAAAACTGTTTAGCCCCCCCTGTATCCGTTTGACAACGTTGTATCAGATTATATTCATCGATGGCTACACCTAATGTCAGAATTGAAAGTACCAGACTCCATGTTGACGTTAGATGACCTGTATGTTTGTGCAAAGAAGAGTCTACTACTAGCAGACTAGCCTAGGCAGCAGGGGCATAGGCCAGGGTGGACACAGGCCCACCCACTGGGGAGCCAGGTCCTGCCAGGCCCACCAACTGGGGAGCCAGGTCCTGCCAGGCCCACCAACTGGGGAGCCAGG
Organism: Oncorhynchus nerka; assembly: GCF_034236695.1. Classification (NCBI taxonomy): domain Eukaryota; kingdom Metazoa; phylum Chordata; class Actinopteri; order Salmoniformes; family Salmonidae; genus Oncorhynchus; species Oncorhynchus nerka. Next base: position 2,325,662 of record NC_088408.1, on the reverse strand, counting down.
TCCTGCCAGGCCCACCCAATCAGATTGAGAAAAAGCAAAACAAATAATTGTATTATTAATATTATTATTATTACAAATGTTGTCCCATCCATATCCCTGCAGGCCCTCTCACTAACTAATTTCTGGCTATGCCCCTGGTAGGCTGCCAATATAGTACAGTAGGTAAGCTCCCAAAATAAACCATATTGCTGGATTTGATATAGACTCATGTAGGGCTGACCTCGAGATTTAAAAAAAAAAAAAAAATTATGGTGTGCAAGACACCTATCTGAGTGGACTGATCCATTGTGGAGTCTGTGGGGATGGCTCAGTCCATCACGCTAAGACACCTGTCTGATTGGTTCCTATCTGAGTGGACTGATCCATTGTGAAGGCTGTGGGGATGGCTCAGTCCATCACGCTAAGACACCTGTCTGATTGGTTCCTATCTGAGTGGACTGATCCATTGTGAAGGCTGTGGGGATGGCTCAGTCCATCACGCTAAGACACCTGTCTGATTGGTTCCTATCTGAGTGGACTGATCCATTGTGAAGGCTGTGGGGATGGCTCAGTCCATCACGCTAAGACATGTGCTACTGATATTGTATATGATTAAGGACAATGGTGTAACACTAATAAAATATATATACTTTTATAACAAATGCACTTTCTCCTGTGTTTGATAGCAGTCGCTGTCTGCAGTTCAGAAACATCAGTCCACTGTTGAATTGGCAACTTTTCCTAGACCATGTTGCTGTGTGCATAATAGTAAAATTAACCAGCGTATTGTGGTTGAGAACGATGTGGTGGAGGCAGCAGTGGAGTTAGGAGAGGAGAAAACAGCTGTTGCCTTAATTGTCAGGCGAGAAGAAACCACAACTTTAATTAGGTCTATAATCAATAGCTGAACTGTTAAATGTGCCTGGCTTTAAAAATCATATATCTACAGAAATAAGACAGTTCTTGCCTGTTCCAGTGTTTGTTTAATAGCCTGCTAATTCCATGAGCTCCAAGCCTCACGCAACAGCAAAATGTCAGATAAATCATTTCACATTTTTTTGCTATTTTTAATAGTGATGCACCGATATGACATTTTGGCTGATACCAATATCGCGGTATTGTAAACACATCGTTCGTGGCCGGTGGTTGCTTGTCTGCAGACTTTTCTTGTACAGCTTTGACAGTGCTACTGATAGTAGTGGTGCTACTCATAGTAATTGCTACTGATAGTAGTGGTGCTACTCATAGTGCTACTGATAGTAGTGGTGCTACTGATAGTAGTGGTGCTACTCATAGTAGTGGTGCTACTCATAGTAGTGGTGCTACTGATAGTAGTGGTGCTACTGATAGTAGTGGTGCTACTGATAGTAGTGGTGATAGTAGTGGTGCTACTGATAGTAGTGGTGCTGGTGATAGTAGTGGTGCTAATGATAGTATAGTAGTGGTGCTACTCATAGTAGTGGTGCTACTGATAGTAGTGGTGCTACTGTGGTGCTACTCATAGTAGTGGTGCTACTGATAGTAGTGGTGCTACTGATAGTAGTGGTGCTACTGATAGTAGTGGTGCTACTGATAGTAGTGGTGCTACTGATAGTAGTGGTGCTACTGATAGTAGTGGTGCTACTGATAGTAGTGGTGATACTGATAGTAGTGGTGATACTGATGGTAGTGGTGCTACTGATAGTAGTGGTGCTACTGATAGTAGTGGTGCTACTGATAGTAGTGGTGCTACTCATAGTAGTGGTGCTACTGATAGTAGTGGTGCTACTGATAGTAGTGGTGCTACTGATAGTAGTGGTGCTACTGATAGTAGTGGTGCTACTGATAGTAGTGGTGCTACTGATAGTAGTGGTGCTACTCTGATAGTAGTGGTGCTACTGATAGTAGTGGTGCTACTGATAGTAGTGGTGCTACTGATAGTAGTGGTGCTACTGATAGTAGTGGTGCTACTGATAGTAGTGGTGCTACTGATAGTAGTGGTGCTACTGATAGTAGTGGTGATAGTAGTGGTGCTACTGATAGTAGTGGTGCTACTGATAGTAGTGGTGCTACTGATAGTAGTGGTGCTACTGATAGTAGTGGTGCTACTGATAGTAGTGGTGCTACTGATAGTAGTGGTGCTACTGATAGTAGTGGTGCTACTGATAGTAGTGGTGCTACTGATAGTAGTGGTGCTACTGATAGTAGTGGTGATAGTAGTGGTGCTACTGATAGTAGTGGTGCTACTGATAGTAGTGGTGCTACTGATAGTAGTGGTGCTACTGATAGTAGTGGTGCTACTGATAGTAGTGGTGCTACTGATAGTAGTGGTGCTACTGATAGTAGTGGTGCTACTGATAGTAGTGGTGCTACTGATAGTAGTGGTGCTACTGATAGTAGTGGTGCTACTGATAGTAGTGGTGCTACTGATAGTAGTGGTGCTACTGATAGTAGTGGTGCTACTGATAGTAGTGGTGCTACTGATAGTAGTGGTGCTACTGATAGTAGTGGTGCTACTCATAGTAGTGGTGCTACTGATAGTAGTGGTGCTACTGATAGTAGTGGTGCTACTGATAGTAGTGGTGCTACTGATAGTAGTGGTGCTACTGATAGTAGTGGTGCTACTGATAGTAGTGGTGCTACTCATAGTAGTGGTGCTACTGATAGTAGTGGTGCTACTGATAGTAGTGGTGCTACTGATAGTAGTGGTGCTACTGATAGTAGTGGTGCTACTGATAGTAGTGGTGCTACTGATAGTAGTGGTGCTACTGATAGTAGTGGTGATAGTAGTGGTGCTACTGATAGTAGTGGTGCTACTCATAGTAGTGGTGCTACTGATAGTAGTGGTGCTACTGATAGTAGTGGTGCTACTGATAGTAGTGGTGCTACTGATAGTAGTGGTGCTACTAGTAGTGGTAGTGGTGCTACTGATAGTAGTGGTGCTACTGATAGTACTGATAGTAGTGGTGCTACTGATAGTAGTGGTGCTACTGATAGTAGTGGTGCTACTGATAGTAGTGGTGCTACTGATAGTAGTGGTGCTACTGATAGTAGTGGTGCTACTGATAGTAGTGGTGCTACTGATAGTAGTGGTGCTACTGATAGTAGTGGTGCTACTGATAGTAGTGGTGCTACTGATAGTAGTGGTGCTACTGATAGTAGTGGTGCTACTGATGATAGTAGTGGTGCTACTGATAGTAGTGGTGATAGTAGTGGTGCTACTGATAGTAGTGGTGCTACTGATAGTAGTGGTGCTACTGATAGTAGTGGTGCTACTGATAGTAGTGGTGCTACTGATAGTAGTGGTGCTACTGATAGTAGTGGTGCTACTGATAGTAGTGGTGATAGTAGTGGTGCTACTGATAGTAGTGGTGATAGTAGTGGTGCTACTGATAGTAGTGGTGCTACTGATAGTAGTGGTGCTACTGATAGTAGTGGTGCTACTGATAGTAGTGGTGCTACTGATAGTAGTGGTGCTACTGATAGTAGTGGTGATAGTAGTGGTGCTACTCATAGTAGTGGTGCTACTGATAGTAGTGGTGCTACTGATAGTAGTGGTGCTACTGATAGTAGTGGTGCTACTGATACTGATAGTAGTGGTGCTACTGATAGTAGTGGTGCTACTGAGGTGCTACTGATAGTAGTGGTGCTACTGATAGTAGTGGTGCTACTGATAGTAGTGGTGCTACTCATAGTAGTGGTGCTACTGATAGTAGTGGTGCTACTGATAGTAGTGGTGCTACTGATAGTAGTGGTGCTACTCATAGTAGTGGTGCTACTGATAGTAGTGGTGCTACTGATAGTAGTGGTGCTACTGATAGTAGTGGTGATAGTAGTGGTGCTACTGCTACTAGTAGTGGTGCTACTGATAGTAGTGGTGCTACTGATGTAGTGGTGCTACTGATAGTAGTGGTGTGATAGTAGTGGTGCTACTGATAGTAGTGGTGTGCTACTGATGGTGCTACTGATAGTAGTGGTGCTACTGATAGTAGTGGTGCTACTCATAGTAGTGGTGCTACTGATAGTGGTGCTACTGATAGTAGTGGTGCTACTGACTGATAGTAGTGGTGCTACTGATAGTAGTGGTGCTACTGATAGTAGTGGTGCTACTGATAGTAGTGGTGCTACTGATAGTAGTGGTGCTACTGATGGTAGTGGTGCTACTGATAGTAGTGGTGCTAGTGGTGCTGATAGTAGTGGTGCTACTGATAGTAGTGGTGCTACTGATAGTAGTGGTGCTACTGATAGTAGTGGTGCTACTGATAGTAGTGGTGCTACTGATAGTAGTGGTGCTACTGATAGTAGTGGTGCTACTGATAGTAGTGGTGCTACTGATAGTAGTGGTGCTACTGGTAGTGGTGCTACTGATAGTGGTGGGTGCTACTGATAGTAGTGGTGCTACTGATAGTAGTGGTGCTACTGATAGTAGTGGTGCTACTGATAGTAGTGGTGCTACTCATAGTAGTGGTGCTACTGAGTAGTAGTGGTGCTACTGATAGTAGTGGTGCTACTGATAGTAGTGGTGCTACTGATAGTAGTGGTGATACTGAGTGGTGCTACTGATAGTAGTGGTGCTAGTGGTGCTACTGATAGTAGTGGTGCTACTCATAGTAGTGGTGCTACTGATAGTAGTGGTGCTACTGATAGTAGTGGTGCTACTGATAGTAGTGGTGCTACTGATAGTAGTGGTGCTACTGATAGTAGTGGTGCTACTGATAGTAGTGGTGCTACTGATAGTAGTGGTGCTACTGATAGTAGTGGTGCTACTGATAGTAGTGGTGCTACTGATAGTAGTGGTGCTACTGATAGTAGTGGTGCTACTGATAGTAGTGGTGCTACTGATAGTAGTGGTGCTACTGATAGTAGTGGTGCTACTGATAGTAGTGGTGCTACTGATAGTAGTGGTGCTACTGATAGTAGTGGTGCTACTGATAGTAGTGGTGCTACTGATAGTAGTGGTGATAGTAGTGGTGCTACTGATAGTAGTGGTGCTACTGATAGTAGTGGTGCTACTGATAGTAGTGGTGCTACTGCTATAGTAGTGGTGCTACTGATAGTAGTGGTGCTACTGATAGTAGTGGTGGTGCTACTGATAGTAGTGGTGATAGTAGTGGTGCTACTGATAGTAGTGGTGCTACTGATAGTAGTGGTGCTACTGATAGTAGTGGTGCTACTGATAGTAGTGGTGCTACTGATAGTAGTGGTGCTACTGATAGTAGTGGTGCTACTGATAGTAGTGGTGCTACTGATAGTAGTGGTGCTACTGATAGTAGTGGTGCTACTGATAGTAGTGGTGATAGTAGTGGTGCTACTGATAGTAGTGGTGCTACTGATAGTAGTGGTGCTACTGATAGTAGTGGTGCTACTGATAGTAGTGGTGCTACTGATAGTAGTGGTGCTACTGATAGTAGTGGTGCTACTGATAGTAGTGGTGCTACTGATAGTAGTGGTGCTACTGATAGTAGTGGTGCTACTGATAGTAGTGGTGCTACTGATAGTAGTGGTGCTACTGATAGTAGTGGTGCTACTGATAGTAGTGGTGCTACTGATAGTAGTGGTGCTACTGATAGTAGTGGTGCTACTGATAGTAGTGGTGCTACTGATAGTAGTGGTGCTACTGATAGTAGTGGTGCTACTAGTGGTGCTACTGATATAGTAGTGGTGCTACTGATAGTAGTGGTGCTACTGATAGTAGTGGTGTAGTGGTGGTGATAGTAGTGGTGCTACTGATAGTAGTGGTGCTACTGATAGTAGTGGTGCTACTGATAGTAGTGGTGCTACTCATAGTAGTGGTGCTACTGATAGTAGTGGTGCTACTGATAGTAGTGGTGCTACTAGTAGTGGTGCTACTGAGTGTAGTGGTGCTACTCATAGTAGTGGTGCTACTGATAGTAGTGGTGCTACTGATAGTAGTGGTGCTACTGATAGTAGTGGTGTAGTGGTGAGTAGTGGTGCTACTCATAGTAGTGGTGCTACTGATAGTAGTGGTGCTACTGATAGTAGTGGTGCTACTGATAGTAGTGGTGATAGTAGTGGTGCTACTGATAGTAGTGTGTGATAGTGGTGCTAGTGGTGCTACTGATAGTAGTGGTGTACTGATAGTAGTGGTGCTACTGATAGTAGTGGTGCTACTGATAGTAGTGGTGCTACTGATAGTAGTGGTGCTACTGATAGTAGTGGTGCTACTGCTCTGATAGTAGTGGTGCTACTGATAGTAGTGGTGCTACTGATAGTAGTGGTGCTACTGATAGTAGTGGTGCTACTGATAGTAGTGGTGCTACTGATAGTAGTGGTGCTACTGATAGTAGTGGTGCTACTGATAGTAGTGGTGCTACTGATAGTAGTGGTGCTACTGATAGTAGTGGTGCTACTGATAGTAGTGGTGCTACTCATAGTAGTGGTGCTACTGATAGTAGTGGTGATAGTAGTGGTGCTACTGATAGTAGTGGTGATAGCTACTGATAGTAGTGGTGCTACTGATAGTAGTGGTGCTACTGATAGTAGTGGTGCTACTGATAGTAGTGGTGCTACTGATAGTAGTGGTGCTACTGATAGTAGTGGTGATAGTAGTGGTGCTACTCATAGTAGTGGTGCTACTCATAGTAGTGGTGCTACTGATAGTAGTGGTGCTACTGATAGTAGTGGTGCTACTGATAGTAGTGGTGCTACTGATAGTAGTGGTGCTACTGATAGTAGTGGTGCTACTGATGATAGTAGTGGTGCTACTGATAGTAGTGGTGCTACTGATAGTAGTGGTGCTACTGATAGTAGTGGTGATAGTAGTGGTGCTACTGATAGTAGTGGTGCTACTGATAGTAGTGGTGCTACTGATAGTAGTGGTGCTACTGATAGTAGTGGTGCTACTGATAGTAGTGGTGCTACTGATAGTAGTGGTGCTACTGATAGTAGTGGTGCTACTGATAGTAGTGGTGATAGTAGTGGTGCTACTGATAGTAGTGGTGCTACTGATAGTAGTGGTGCTACTGATAGTAGTGGTGCTACTGATAGTAGTGGTGCTACTGATAGTAGTGGTGCTACTGATAGTAGTGGTGATAGTAGTGGTGCTACTGATAGTAGTGGTGCTACTGATAGTAGTGGTGCTACTGATAGTAGTGGTGCTACTGAGGTGCTACTGATAGTAGTGGTGCTACTGATAGTAGTGGTGCTACTGATAGTAGTGGTGCTACTCATAGTAGTGGTGCTACTGATAGTAGTGGTGCTACTGATAGTAGTGGTGCTACTGATAGTAGTGGTGCTACTGATAGTAGTGGTGCTACTGATAGTAGTGGTGCTACTGATAGTAGTGGTGCTACTGATAGTAGTGGTGCTGATAGTAGTGGTGCTACTGATAGTGGTGCTACTGATAGTGGTGCTACTGATAGTAGTGGTGCTACTGATAGTAGTGGTGCTACTGATAGTAGTGGTGCTACTGATAGTAGTGGTGATAGTAGTGGTGCTACTGATAGTAGTGGTGATAGTAGTGGTGCTACTGATAGTAGTGGTGCTACTGATAGTAGTGGTGCTACTGATAGTAGTGGTGCTACTGATAGTAGTGGTGCTACTGATAGTAGTGGTGCTACTGATAGTAGTGGTGCTACTGATAGTAGTGGTGCTACTGATAGTAGTGGTGCTACTGATAGTAGTGGTGCTACTACTATAGTAGTGGTGACTAGTAGTGGTGCTACTGATGTAGTATAGTAGTGGTGATAGTAGTGGTGCTACTGTAGTGGTGCTACTGATAGTAGTGGTGCTACTGATAGTAGTGGTGCTACTGATAGTAGTGGTGCTACTGATAGTAGTGGTACTGATAGTAGTGGTGCTACTGTAGTGGTGCTACTGATAGTAGTGGTGCTACTGATAGTAGTGGTGATAGTAGTGGTGATAGTAGTGGTGATAGTAGTGGTGATAGTAGTGGTGCTACTGATAGTAGTGGTGATAGTAGTGGTGCTACTGATAGTAGTGGTGCTACTGATAGTAGTGGTAGTGGTGATAGTAGTGGTGCTACTGATAGTAGTGGTGCTACTACTGATAGTAGTGGTGCTACTGATAGTAGTGGTGGTGGTGCTACTGATAGTAGTGGTGCTACTGATAGTAGTGGTGCTACTCATAGTAGTGGTGCTACTGATAGTAGTGGTGCTACTGATAGTAGTGGTGCTACTGATAGTAGTGGTGCTACTGATAGTAGTGGTGCTACTCATAGTAGTGGTGCTACTGATAGTAGTGGTGCTACTCATAGTAGTGGTGCTACTCATAGTAGTGGTGCTACTGATAGTAGTGGTGCTACTGATAGTAGTGGTGCTACTGATAGTAGTGGTGCTACTGATAGTAGTGGTGCTACTGAATAGTAGTGGTGCTACTGATAGTAGTGGTGCTACTCATAGTAGTGGTGCTACTGTAGTAGTAGTAGTGGTGCTACTGATAGTATAGTAGTGGTGCTACTGATAGTAGTGGTGCTACTGATAGTAGTGGTGCTACTATGTAGTGGTGTAGTAGGTGCTACTGATAGTAGTGGTGATGGTAGTGGTGGTGCTATAGTAGTGGTGCTACTGATAGTAGTGGTGCTACTGATAGTAGTGGTGCTACTGATAGTAGTGGTGCTACTGATAGTAGTGGTGCTACTGATAGTAGTGGTAGTAGTGGTGCTACTGATAGTAGTGGTGATAGTAGTGGTGCTGCTACTGATAGTAGTGGTGCTACTGATAGTAGTGGTGTAGTGGTGCTACTGATAGTAGTGGTGCTACTGATAGTAGTGGTGCTACTGAGTGGTGCTAGTAGGTGCTACTGATAGTAGTGGTGCTACTCATAGTAGTGGTGCTACTGATAGTAGTGGTGCTACTGATAGTAGTGGTGCTACTGATAGTAGTGGTGCTACTGATAGTAGTGGTGCTACTAGTAGTGGTGCTGGTGATAGTAGTGGTGCTACTGATAGTAGTGGTGCTACTGATAGTAGTGGTGCTACTGATAGTAGTGGTGCTACTGATAGTAGTGGTGCTACTGATAGTAGTGTGCTACTGATAGTAGTGGTGCTACTGATAGTAGTGGTGCTACTGATAGTAGTGGTGCTACTAGTGGTGCTACTGATAGTAGTAGTAGTGGTGATAGTGGTGCTACTGATAGTAGTGGTGCTACTGATAGTAGTGGTGCTACTGATAGTAGTGGTGCTACTGATAGTAGTGGTGCTACTGATAGTAGTGGTGCTACTGATAGTAGTGGTGCTACTGATAGTAGTGGTGCTACTGATAGTAGTGGTGCTACTGATAGTAGTGGTGCTACTGATAGTAGTGGTGCTACTGATAGTAGTGGTGCTACTGATAGTAGTGGTGCTACTGATAGTAGTGGTGCTACTGATAGTAGTGGTGCTACTGATAGTAGTGGTGCTACTGATAGTAGTGGTGTGATAGTAGTGGTGCTACTGATAGTAGTGGTGCTACTGATAGTAGTGGTGCTACTGATAGTAGTGGTGCTACTGATAGTAGTGGTGCTACTGATAGTAGTGGTGCTACTGATAGTAGTGGTGCTACTGATAGTAGTGGTGCTACTGATAGTAGTGGTGCTACTGATAGTAGTGGTGCTACTGATAGTAGTGGTGCTACTGATAGTAGTGGTGCTACTGATAGTAGTGGTGCTACTGATAGTAGTGGTGCTACTGATAGTAGTGGTGCTACTGATAGTAGTGGTGCTACTGAGTAGTGGTGCTACTGATAGTAGTGGTGCTACTGATAGTAGTGGTGCTACTGATAGTAGTGGTGCTACTGATAGTAGTGATAGTAGTGCTGATAGTAGTGGTGCTACTGATAGTAGTGGTGCTACTACTGATAGTAGTGGTGCTACTGATAGTAGTGGTGCTATAGTAGTGGTGCTACTGATAGTAGTGGTGCTACTGATAGTAGTAGTGGTGCTACTGATAGTAGTGGTGCTACTGATAGTAGTGGTGCTACTGATGTATAGTAGTGGTGCTACTGATAGTAGTGGTGCTACTGATAGTAGTGGTGATACTGATAGTAGTGGTGCTACTGATAGTAGTGGTGCTACTGATAGTAGTGGTGATAGTAGTGGTGCTACTGATAGTAGTGGTGCTACTGATAGTAGTGGTGCTACTGATAGTAGTGGTGCTACTGATAGTAGTGGTGCTACTGATAGTAGTGGTGCTACTGATAGTAGTGGTGCTACTGATAGTAGTGGTGCTACTGATAGTGTGGTGCTACTGATAGTAGTGGTGCTACTGATAGTAGTGGTGCTACTGATAGTAGTGGTGATAGTAGTGGTGCTACTGATAGTAGTGGTGCTACTGATAGTAGTGGTGCTACTGATAGTAGTGGTGCTACTGATAGTAGTGGTGCTACTCATAGTATAGTGGTGCTACTGATAGTATAGTGGTGCTACTGATAGTAGTGGTGCTACTGATAGTAGTGGTGCTACTGATAGTAGTGGTGCTACTGATAGTAGTGGTGCTACTGATAGTAGTGGTGCTACTCATAGTAGTGGTGCTACTCATAGTAGTGGTGCTACTGATAGTAGTGGTGCTACTGATAGTAGTGGTGCTACTGATAGTAGTGGTGCTACTGATAGTAGTGGTGCTACTGATAGTAGTGGTGCTACTGATAGTAGTGGTAGTGGTGGTGCTACTGATAGTAGTGGTGCTACTGATAGTAGTGGTGCTACTCATAGTAGTGGTGCTACTGATAGTAGTGGTGCTACTGATAGTAGTGGTGATAGTAGTGGTGCTACTGATAGTAGTGGTGCTACTGATAGTAGTGGTGCTACTCATAGTAGTGGTGCTACTGATAGTAGTGGTGCTACTAGTATAGTGGTGCTACTCATAGTAGTGGTGCTACTCAGTAGTGGTGCTACTGATAGTAGTGTAGTGGTGCTACTGATAGTAGTGGTGCTACTGATAGTAGTGGTGCTACTGATAGTAGTGGTGCTACTGATAGTAGTGGTGCTACTGATAGTAGTGGTGCTACTGATAGTAGTGGTGCTACTGATAGTAGTAGTGGTGCTACTAGTAGTAGTAGTGGTGCTACTGATAGTAGTGGTGCTACTGATAGTAGTGGTGCTACTGATAGTAGTGGTGCTACTGATAGTAGTGGTGATACTGATAGTAGTGGTGATACTGATGGTAGTGGTGCTACTGATAGTAGTGGTGCTACTGATAGTAGTGGTGCTACTATAGTAGTGGTGCTACTGATAGTAGTGGTGCTACTGATAGTAGTGGTGCTACTGATAGTAGTGGTGCTACTGATAGTAGTGGTGCTACTGATAGTAGTGGTGCTACTGATAGTAGTGGTGCTACTGATAGTAGTGGTGCTACTGATAGTAGTGGTGCTACTGATAGTAGTGGTGCTACTGATAGTAGTGGTGCTATAGTAGTGGTGCTACTGATAGTAGTGGTGCTACTGATAGTAGTGGTGCTGATAGTAGTGGTGCTACTCATAGTAGTGGTGCTACTGATAGTAGTGGTGCTACTGATAGTAGTGGTGCTACTGATAGTAGTGGTGCTACTGATAGTAGTGGTGCTACTGATAGTAGTGGTGCTACTGATAGTAGTGGTGTGGTGCTACTGATAGTAGTGGTGCTACTGATAGTAGTGGTGCTACTCTGATAGTAGTGGTGCTACTGATAGTAGTGGTGATAGTAGTGGTGCTACTGATAGTAGTGGTGCTACTGATAGTAGTGGTGCTACTGATAGTAGTGGTGCTACTCATATAGTAGTGGTGCTACTGATAGTAGTGGTGCTACTGATAGTAGTGGTGCTACTGATAGTAGTGGTGATAGTAGTGGTGCTATAGTGGTGCTACTGGTGCTACTGATAGTAGTGGTGCTACTGATAGTAGTGGTGCTACTGATAGTAGTGGTGCTACTGATAGTAGTGGTGCTACTGATAGTAGTGGTGATAGTAGTGGTGCTACTGATAGTAGTGGTGCTACTGATAGTAGTGGTGCTAATGATAGTAGTGGTTCTACTCATATTGTAGTGGTGCTACTGATAGTAGTGGTGCTACTGATAGTAGTGGTGCTACTGATAGTAGTGGTGCTACTGATAGTAGTGGTGCTACTGATAGTAGTGGTGCTACTCATAGTAGTGGTGCTACTGATAGTAGTGGTGCTACTCATAGTAGTGGTGCTACTGATAGTAGTGGTGCTACTCATAGTAGTGGTGCTACTCATAGTAGTGGTGCTACTGATAGTAGTGGTGCTACTGATAGTAGTGGTGCTACTGATAGTAGTGGTGCTACTGATAGTAGTGGTGGTGATACTGATAGTAGTGGTGCTACTGATAGTATAGTGGTGCTACTGATAGTAGTGGTGCTACTGATAGTATAGTGGTGCTACTGATAGTAGTGGTGCTACTGATAGTAGTGGTGCTACTGATAGTAGTGGTGCTACTCATAGTATAGTGGTGCTACTGATAGTAGTGGTGCTACTGATAGTAGTGGTGCTACTGATAGTAGTGGTGCTACTGATAGTAGTGGTGCTACTGATAGTAGTGGTGCTACTGATAGTAGTGGTGCTACTGATAGTAGTGGTGCTACTGATATGGTAGTGGTGCTACTGATAGTAGTGGTGCTACTGATAGTAGTGGTGCTACTGATAGTAGTGGTGCTACTGATAGTAGTGGTGCTACTGATAGTAGTGGTGCTACTCATAGTAGTGGTGCTACTGATAGTAGTGGTGCTACTGATAGTAGTGGTGCTACTGATAGTAGTGGTGCTACTGATAGTAGTGGTGCTACTGATAGTAGTGGTGCTACTGATAGTAGTGGTGCTACTCATAGTAGTGGTGCTACTGATAGTAGTGGTGCTACTGATAGTAGTGGTGCTACTGATAGTAGTGGTGCTACTGATAGTAGTGGTGTAGTGGTGCTACTGATAGTAGTGGTGCTACTGATAGTAGTGGTGCTACTGATAGTAGTGTGTGTAGTGGTGCTACTGATAGTAGTGGTGTGGTGGTGCTACTGATAGTAGTGGTGCTACTGATAGTAGTGGTGCTACTGATAGTAGTGGTGCTACTGATAGTAGTGGTGCTACTGATAGTAGTGGTGCTACTGATAGTAGTGGTGCTACTGATAGTAGTGGTGCTACTGATAGTAGTGGTGCTACTGATAGTAGTGGTGCTACTGATAGTAGTGGTGCTACTGATAGTAGTGGTGCTACTGATAGTAGTGGTGCTAGTGGTGATAGTAGTGGTGCTACTGTGGTAGTGGTGCTACTGTAGTGGTGCTACTGATATAGTAGTGGTGCTACTGTAGTAGTAGTGGTGCTACTGATAGTAGTGGTGCTACTGATAGTAGTGGTGCTACTGATAGTAGTGGTGCTACTGATAGTAGTGGTGATACTGATAGTAGTGGTGCTACTGATAGTAGTGGTGCTACTGATAGTAGTGGTGCTACTGTAGTACTGATAGTAGTGGTGCTACTGATAGTAGTGGTGCTACTGATAGTAGTGGTGCTACTCATAGTAGTGGTGCTACTGATAGTAGTGGTGCTACTGATAGTAGTGGTGCTACTGATAGTAGTGGTGCTACTGATAGTAGTGGTGCTACTGATAGTAGTGGTGCTACTGATAGTAGTGGTGCTACTGATAGTAGTGGTGCTACTGATAGTAGTGGTGCTACTGATAGTAGTGGTGCTACTGATAGTAGTGGTGCTACATGTAGTGGTAGTAGTAGTGGTGCTACTGATAGTAGTGGTGCTACTGATAGTAGTGGTGCTACTCATAGTAGTGGTGCTACTACTCATAGTAGTGGTGCTACTGATAGTATAGTGGTGCTACTGATAGTAGTGGTGCTACTGATAGTAGTGGTGCTACTCATAGTAGTGGTGCTACTCATAGTAGTGGTGCTACTGATAGTAGTGGTGCTACTCATAGTAGTGGTGCTACTGATAGTAGTGGTGCTACTGATAGTAGTGGTGCTACTGATAGTAGTGGTGCTACTGATAGTAGTGGTGCTACTGATAGTAGTGGTGCTACTGATAGTAGTGGTGCTACTGATAGTAGTGGTGGTAGTGGTGATAGTAGTGGTGCTACTCATAGTAGTGGTGCTACTGATAGTAGTGGTGCTACTAGTAGTGGTGTGATAGTAGTGGTGCTACTGATAGTAGTGGTGCTACTGATAGTAGTGGTGCTACTGATAGTAGTGGTGCTACTGATAGTAGTGGTGATAGTAGTGGTGCTACTGATAGTATAGTGGTGCTACTGATAGTAGTGGTGCTACTGATAGTAGTGGTGCTACTGATAGTAGTGGTGCTGATAGTAGTGGTGCTACTGATAGTAGTGTGCTGATAGTAGTGGTGCTACTGATAGTAGTGGTGCTACTGATAGTAGTGGTGCTACTGATAGTAGTGGTGCTACTGATAGTAGTGGTGCTACTCATAGTAGTGGTGCTACTGATAGTAGTGGTGCTACTGATAGTAGTGGTGCTACTGATAGTAGTGGTGATGGTAGTGGTGCTACTCATAGTAGTGGTGCTACTGATAGTAGTGGTGCTACTGATAGTAGTGGTGCTACTGATAGTGTAGTGGTGCTACTGATAGTAGTGGTGCTACTGATAGTAGTGGTGCTACTGATAGTAGTGGTGCTACTGATAGTAGTGGTGATAGTAGTGGTGCTACTGATAGTAGTGGTGCTACTGATAGTAGTGGTGCTACTGATAGTAGTGGTGCTACTGATAGTAGTGGTGCTACTCATAGTAGTGGTGCTACTGATAGTAGTGGTGCTACTGATAGTAGTGGTGCTACTCATAGTAGTGGTGCTACTGATAGTAGTGGTGCTACTGATAGTAGTGGTGCTACTGATAGTAGTGGTGCTACTGATAGTAGTGGTGCTACTGATAGTAGTGGTGATAGTAGTGGTGATAGTAGTGGTGCTACTGATAGTAGTGGTGCTACTGATAGTAGTGGTGATAGTAGTGGTGCTACTGATAGTAGTGGTGCTACTGATAGTAGTGGTGCTACTGATAGTAGTGGTGCTACTGATAGTAGTGGTGCTACTGATAGTAGTGGTGCTACTGATAGTAGTGGTGCTACTGATAGTAGTGGTGCTACTGATAGTAGTGGTGCTACTGATGATAGTGGTGCTACTGATAGTAGTGGTGCTACTGATAGTAGTGGTGCTACTGATAGTAGTGGTGCTACTGATAGTAGTGGTGCTACTGATAGTAGTGGTGCTACTGATAGTAGTAGTGGTGCTACTGATAGTAGTGGTGCTACTAGTGGTGATACTGATAGTAGTGGTGCTACTAGTATAGTGGTGTAGTAGTGGTGCTACTGATAGTAGTGGTGATAGTAGTGGTGCTACTGATAGTAGTGGTGCTACTGATAGTAGTGGTGCTACTGATAGTAGTGGTGCTACTGATAGTAGTGGTGCTACTGATAGTAGTGGTGCTACTGATAGTAGTGGTGCTACTGATAGTAGTGGTGCTACTCATAGTAGTGGTGCTACTGATAGTAGTGGTGCTACTGATAGTAGTGGTGCTACTGATAGTAGTGGTGCTACTGATAGTAGTGGTGCTACTGATAGTGGTGCTACTCTGATAGTAGTGGTGCTACTGATAGTAGTGGTGCTACTGATAGTAGTGGTGCTACTGATAGTAGTGGTGCTACTGATAGTAGTGGTGCTACTGATAGTAGTGGTGCTACTGTAGTAGTAGTGGTGCTACTGATAGTAGTGGTGCTACTCATAGTAGTGGTGCTACTGATAGTAGTGGTGATAGTAGTGGTGCTACTGATAGTAGTGGTGCTACTGATAGTAGTGGTGCTACTGATAGTAGTGGTGCTACTGATAGTAGTGGTGCTACTGATAGTAGTGGTGATAGTAGTGGTGATAGTAGTGGTGATAGTAGTGGTGCTACTGATAGTAGTGGTGCTACTGATAGTAGTGGTGCTACTGATAGTAGTGGTGCTACTGATAGTAGTGGTGCTACTGATAGTAGTGGTGCTACTACTGATGTACTGATAGTAGTGGTGCTACTGATAGTAGTGGTGCTACTGATAGTAGTGGTGCTACTGATAGTAGTGGTGCTACTGATAGTAGTGGTGCTACTGATAGTAGTGCTACTACTGATAGTAGTGGTGCTACTGCTACTGAGTAGTGGTGCTACTGATAGTAGTGGTGCTACTGATAGTAGTGGTGCTACTGATAGTAGTGGTGCTACTGATAGTAGTGGTGCTACTGATAGTAGTGGTGCTACTGATAGTAGTGGTGCTACTGATAGTAGTGGTGCTACTGATAGTAGTGGTGCTACTGATAGTAGTGGTGCTACTCATAGTAGTGGTGCTACTGATAGTAGTGGTGATACTGATAGTAGTGGTGATACTCATAGTAGTGGTGCTACTGATAGTAGTGGTGCTACTGATAGTAGTGGTGCTACTGATAGTAGTGGTGCTACATATTGTATAGTGGTGCTACTGATAGTATAGTGGTGCTACTGATAGTAGTGGTGCTACTGATAGTAGTGGTGCTACTGATAGTAGTGGTGCTACTGATAGTAGTGGTGCTACTCATAGTAGTGGTGATAGTAGTGGTGCTACTGATAGTAGTGGTGCTACTGATAGTAGTGGTGCTACTGATAGTAGTGGTGCTACTGATAGTAGTGGTGCTACTGATAGTAGTGGTGCTACTGATAGTAGTGGTGCTACTGATAGTAGTGGTGCTACTCATAGTAGTGGTGCTACTGATAGTAGTGGTGCTACTGATAGTAGTGGTGCTACTGATAGTAGTGGTGATACTGATAGTAGTGGTGCTACTGATAGTAGTGGTGCTACTGATAGTAGTGGTGCTACTGATAGTAGTGGTGCTACTGATAGTAGTGGTGCTACTGATAGTAGTGGTGCTACTGATAGTAGTGGTGCTACTGATAGTAGTGGTGCTACTGATAGTAGTGGTGCTACTGATAGTAGTGGTGCTACTCATAGTAGTGGTGATAGTAGTGGTGCTACTGATAGTAGTGGTGCTACTGATAGTAGTGGTGCTACTCATAGTGTAGTGGTGCTACTGATAGTAGTGGTGCTACTGATAGTAGTGGTGCTACTGATAGTAGTGGTGCTACTGATAGTAGTGGTGTGATAGGTGCTGACTAGTAGTGGTGCTACTCATAGTAGTGGTGATAGTAGTGGTGCTACTGATAGTAGTGGTGCTACTGAGGTGCTACTGATAGTAGTGGTGCTACTGATAGTAGTGGTGCTAGTAGTGGTGCTACTGATAGTAGTGGTGCTACTGATAGTAGTGGTGCTACTGATAGTAGTGGTGCTACTCATAGTAGTGGTGCTACTGATAGTAGTGGTGCTACTGATAGTAGTGGTGCTACTGATAGTAGTGGTGCTACTGATAGTAGTGGTGCTACTGATAGTGCTACTGATAGTGGTGCTACTGATAGTAGTGGTGATAGTAGTGGTGCTACTGATAGTAGTGGTGGTACTACTGATAGTAGTGGTGCTACTGATAGTAGTGGTGCTATAGTAGTGGTGCTACTGATAGTAGTGGTGCTACTGATAGTAGTGGTGCTACTGATAGTAGTGGTGCTACTAGTAGTGGTGCTACTGATAGTAGTGGTGCTACTGATAGTAGTGGTGCTACTGATAGTAGTGGTGCTACTGATAGTAGTGGTGCTACTGATAGTAGTGGTGCTACTGATAGTAGTGGTGCTACTGATAGTAGTGGTGCTACTAGTAGTGGTGCTACTGATAGTAGTGGTGCTACTGATAGTAGTGGTGCTACTGATAGTAGTGGTGCTACTGATAGTAGTGGTGCTACTGATAGTAGTGGTGCTACTGATAGTAGTGGTGCTACTGATAGTAGTGGTGCTACTGATAGTAGTGGTGCTACTGATAGTACTGATAGTAGTGGTGCTACTGATAGTAGTGGTGCTACTGATAGTAGTGGTGATAGTAGTGGTGCTACTGATAGTAGTGGTGCTACTGATAGTAGTGGTGCTACTGATAGTAGTGGTGCTACTGAGTAGTGGTGTAGTGGTGCTACTGATAGTAGTGGTGCTACTGATAGTAGTGGTGCTACTGATAGTAGTGGTGCTACTGATAGTAGTGGTGCTACTGATAGTAGTGGTGCTACTGATAGTAGTGGTGCTACTGATAGTAGTGGTGATGATAGTAGGTGCTACTGATAGTAGTGATAGTAGTGGTGCTACTGATAGTAGTAGTGGTGCTACTGATAGTAGTGGTGCTACTGATAGTAGTGGTGCTACTGATAGTAGTGGTGATAGTAGTGGTGATAGTAGTGGTGCTACTGATAGTAGTGGTGCTACTGATAGTAGTGGTGCTACTCATAGTAGTGGTGCTACTCATAGTAGTGGTGCTACTGATAGTAGTGGTGCTACTGATAGTAGTGGTGCTACTGATAGTAGTGGTGCTACTGATAGTAGTGGTGCTACTGATAGTAGTGGTGCTACTGATAGTAGTGGTGCTACTGATAGTAGTGGTGCTACTGATAGTAGTGGTGCTACTGATAGTAGTGGTGCTACTGATAGTAGTGGTGCTACTGATAGTAGTGGTGCTACTGATAGTAGTGGTGCTACTGATAGTAGTGGTGCTACTGCTACTGATAGTAGTGGTGCTACTGATAGTAGTGGTGCTACTGATAGTAGTGGTGCTACTCATAGTAGTGGTGCTACTGATAGTAGTGGTGCTACTGATAGTAGTGGTGCTACTGATAGTAGTGGTGCTACTGATAGTAGTGGTGCTACTGATAGTAGTGGTGCTACTCATAGTAGTGGTGCTACTGATAGTAGTGGTGCTACTGATAGTAGTGGTGCTACTGATAGTAGTGGTGCTACTGATAGTAGTGGTGCTACTGATAGTAGTGCTACTGATAGTAGTGGTGCTACTGATAGTAGTGGTGCTACTGATAGTAGTGGTGCTACTGATAGTAGTGGTGCTACTGATAGTATAGTGGTGCTACTGATAGTATAGTGGTGCTACTGATAGTAGTGGTGCTACTGATAGTAGTGGTGCTACTGATAGTAGTGGTGCTACTCATAGTAGTGGTGCTACTGATAGTAGTGGTGCTACTGATAGTAGTGGTGCTACTGATAGTAGTGGTGCTACTGATAGTAGTGGTGCTACTGATAGTAGTGGTGCTACTGATAGTAGTGGTGCTACTGATAGTAGTGGTGCTACTGATAGTAGTGGTGCTACTGATAGTAGTGGTGCTACTGATAGTAGTGGTGCTACTGATAGTAGTGGTGCTACTGATAGTAGTGGTGCTACTGATAGTAGTGGTGCTACTGATAGTAGTGGTGCTACTGATGGTAGTGGTGCTACTGATAGTAGTGGTGCTACTGATAGTAGTGGTGCTACTGATAGTAGTGGTGCTACTGATAGTAGTGGTGCTACTGATAGTAGTGGTGCTACTGATAGTAGTGGTGCTACTGATAGTAGTGGTGCTACTGATAGTAGTGGTGATAGTAGTGGTGCTACTGATAGTAGTGGTGCTACTGATAGTAGTGGTGCTACTGATAGTAGTGGTGCTACTCATAGTAGTGGTGCTACTGATAGTAGTGGTGCTACTGATAGTAGTGGTGCTACTGATAGTAGTGGTGCTACTGATAGTAGTGGTGATAGTAGTGGTGCTACTGATAGTAGTGGTGCTGATAGTAGTGGTGCTACTGATAGTAGTGGTGCTACTGATAGTAGTGGTGCTACTGATAGTAGTGGTGCTACTGATAGTAGTGGTGCTACTGATAGTATAGTGGTGCTACTGATGATAGTAGTCTGATAGTAGTGGTGCTACTGATAGTAGTGGTGCTACTGATAGTAGTGGTGCTACTGATAGTAGTGGTGCTACTGATAGTAGTGGTGCTACTGATAGTAGTGGTGCTACTGATAGTAGTGGTGCTACTGATAGTAGTGGTGCTACTGATGTAGTGGTGCTACTGATAGTAGTGGTGCTACTGATAGTAGTGGTGCTACTGATAGTAGTGGTGCTATAGTAGTGGTGCTACTGATAGTAGTGGTGCTACTGATAGTAGTGGTGCTACTGATAGTAGTGGTGCTACTCATAGTAGTGGTGCTACTGATAGTAGTGGTGCTACTGATAGTAGTGGTGCTACTGATAGATAGTAGTAGTGGTGCTACTGATAGTAGTGGTGCTACTCTGATAGTAGTGGTGCTACTGATAGTAGTGGTGCTACTGATAGTAGTGGTGCTACTGATAGTAGTGGTGCTACTGATAGTAGTGGTGCTACTGATAGTAGTGGTGCTACTGATAGTAGTGGTGATAGTAGTGGTGCTACTGATAGTAGTGGTGCTACTGATAGTAGTGGTGATAGTAGTGGTGCTACTGATAGTAGTGGTGCTACTGATAGTAGTGGTGCTACTCATAGTAGTGGTGCTACTGATAGTAGTGGTGCTACTGATAGTAGTGGTGCTACTGATAGTAGTGGTGCTACTGATAGTAGTGGTGCTACTGATAGTAGTGGTGCTAGTAGTGGTGCTACTGATAGTAGTGGTGCTACTGATAGTAGTGGTGCTACTGATAGTAGTGGTGCTACTCATAGTAGTGGTGCTACTCATAGTAGTGGTGCTACTGATAGTAGTGGTGCTACTGATAGTAGTGGTGTAGTGGTGCTACTGATAGTAGTGGTGCTACTCATAGTATAGTGGTGCTACTGATAGTAGTGGTGCTACTGATAGTAGTGGTGCTACTGATAGTAGTGGTGCTACTGATAGTAGTGGTGCTACTGATAGTAGTGGTGCTACTGATAGTAGTGGTGCTACTGATAGTAGTGGTGCTACTGATAGTAGTGGTGCTACTGATAGTAGTGGTGCTACTGATAGTAGTGGTGCTACTGATAGTAGTGGTGATAGTAGTGGTGCTACTGATAGTAGTGGTGCTACTGATAGTAGTGGTGCTACTGATAGTAGTGGTGCTACTGATAGTAGTGGTGCTACTCATAGTAGTGGTGCTACTGATAGTAGTGGTGCTACTGATAGTAGTGGTGCTACTGATAGTAGTGGTGCTACTGATAGTAGTGGTGCTACTGATAGTAGTGGTGCTACTGATAGTAGTGGTGCTACTGATAGTAGTGGTGCTACTGATAGTAGTGGTGCTACTGATAGTAGTGGTGCTACTGATAGTAGTGGTGCTACTGATAGTAGTGGTGCTACTGATAGTAGTGGTGCTACTGATAGTACTGATACTGTAGTGGTGCTACTGATAGTAGTGGTGCTACTGATAGTAGTGGTGCTACTGATAGTAGTGGTGCTACTGATAGTAGTGGTGCTACTGATAGTAGTGGTGCTACTGATAGTAGTGGTGCTACTGATAGTAGTGGTGCTACTGATAGTAGTGGTGCTACTGATAGTAGTGGTGATAGTAGTGGTGCTACTGATAGTAGTGGTGATAGTAGTGGTGCTACTGATAGTAGTGGTGCTACTGATAGTAGTGGTGCTACTGATAGTAGTGGTGCTACTGTAGTGGTGCTACTGATAGTAGTGGTGCTACTGATAGTATAGTGGTGCTACTGATAGTAGTGGTGCTACTGATAGTAGTGGTGCTACTGATAGTAGTGGTGCTACTGATAGTAGTGGTGCTACTGATAGTAGTGGTGCTACTCATAGTAGTGGTGCTACTCATAGTAGTGGTGCTACTGATAGTAGTGGTGCTACTGATAGTAGTGGTGCTACTGATAGTAGTGGTGCTACTGATAGTAGTGGTGCTACTGATAGTAGTGGTGCTACTGATAGTAGTGGTGCTACTGATAGTAGTGGTGCTACTGATAGTAGTGGTGCTACTGATAGTAGTGGTGCTACTGATAGTAGTGGTGCTACTGATAGTAGTGGTGCTACTGATGGTAGTGGTGCTACTGATAGTAGTGGTGCTACTGATAGTAGTGGTGCTACTGATAGTAGTGGTGATAGTACTGGTGCTACTGATAGTAGTGGTGCTACTGATAGTAGTGGTGCTACTGATAGTAGTGGTGATAGTAGTGGTGCTACTGATAGTAGTGGTGATAGTAGTGGTGCTACTGATAGTAGTGGTGATAGTAGTGGTGCTACTCATAGTAGTGGTGCTACTGATAGTAGTGGTGATAGTAGTGGTGATAGTAGTGGTGCTACTGATAGTAGTGGTGCTACTGATAGTAGTGGTGCTACTCATAGTAGTGGTGCTACTGATAGTGGTGCTACTGATAGTAGTGGTGCTACTGATAGTAGTGGTGCTACTCATAGTAGTGGTGCTACTGATAGTAGTGGTGCTACTGATAGTAGTGGTGATAGTAGTGGTGCTACTGATAGTAGTGGTGGCGCTTGGCACGTGCAAACTTAGAACAAACAACATTATATAATGGAACTATGTTATTTGACTTTTAAAAGCTAATTATTATTATTATTATATAAATAGTTTTATTTGACATGTATCTTTTATGACACGCAAAGACCCAAACGGCATTCCATAGTCTGTATGTGGTGAAGCTAATAGCAGTGACACTATTACTGTGTAACTCCTGTAGGGCAACATCTGAACAATAGCGCACTTGGTAGTGTGTACCGGTGCTCGACCAGTCGGCGAAAGCCAACATCCCCCGCGACAGAGAACGGTTGATCATCAAGGGCATTGAATTCCATTATCTTGGTGTTAATGGATTTCACCGTTGAGTTGTCTCTCTGAAATGATCTTACTCCTTCCAATGACTGCTGGACTTGTTGACGACTCGATCCACACAGCAGACATTGTGGACCAGGTTAGGAATGCTGTGTGGAACTGCTGGACTTGTTGACGGCTCGATCCACACAGCAGACATTGTGGACGAGGTTAGGAATGCTGTGTTGAACTGCTGGACTTGTTGACTACTCGTTCCACACAGCAGACATTGTGGGCCAGGTTAGGAATGCTGTGTTGAACTGCTGGACTTGTTGACGACTCGATCCACACAGCAGACATTGTGGGCGAGGTTAGGAATGCTGTGTTGAACTTATAGCGCAACATTTTACGGGGTGTCATTACGGCATGTACCTACGTTATATAGGTAATCACGGTAGCTTTGACATTTCTCATTACGGCATGTCATTATGTCATTATCATTAGTAGTATAGAATCACCATGTCATTATCATTAGTAGACTTAGTATAGAACCACCATGTCATTATCATTAGTAGACTTAGTATAGAACCACCATGTCATTATCATTAGTAGACTTAGTATAGAACCACCATGTCATTATCATTAGTAGACTTAGTATAGAACCACCATGTCATTAGACTTAGTATAGAACCACCATGTCATTATCATTAGTAGACTTAGTATAGAACCACCATGTCATTATCATTAGTGTAGTATAGCACCACCATGTCATTATCATTAGTAGTATAGAACCACCATGTCATTATCATTAGTAGTATAGAACCACCATGTCATTATCATTAGTAGTATAGAACCACCATATCATTATCATTATTAGTATAGAACCACCATGTCATTATCATTAGTAGACTTAGTATAGAACCACCATGTCATTATCATTAGTGTAGTATAGCACCACCATGTCATTATCATTAGTAGTATAGAACCACCATGTCATTATCATTAGTAGTATAGAACCACCATGTCATTATCATTATTAGTATAGAACCACCATGTCATTATCATTAGTAGTATAGAACCACCATGTCATTGTCATTAGTAGACTTAGTATAGAACCACCATGTCATTATCATTAGTAGTATAGAACCACCATGTCATTATCATTAGTAGTATAGAACCACCATGTCATTATTATTATTAGTATAGAACCACCATGTCTTTATCATTGGTAGTATAGAACCACCATGTCATTGTCATTAGTAGACTTAGTATAGAACCACCATGTCATTATCATTAGTAGTATAGAACCACCATGTCATTATCATTAGTAGTATAGAACCACCATGTCATTGTCATTAGTAGACTTAGTATAGAACCACCATGTCATTATCATTAGTAGTATAGAACCACCATGTCATTATCATTAGTAGTATAGAACCACCATATCATTATCATTAGTAGACTTAGTATAGAACCACCATGTCATTGTCATTAGTAGACTTAGTATAGAACCACCATGTCATTATCATTAGTAGACTTAGTATAGAACCACCATGTCATTATCATTAGTAGTATAGAACCACCATGTCATTATCATTAGTAGTATAGAACCACCATGTCATTATCATTAGTAGTATAGAACCACCATGTCATTATCATTAGTAGTATAGAACCACCATGTCATTGTCATTAGTAGACTTAGTATAGAACCACCATGTCATTATCATTAGTAGTATAGAACCACCATGTCATTATCATTAGTAGTATAGAACCACCATGTCATTATCATTAGTAGTATAGAACCACCATGTCATTGTCATTAGTAGACTTAGTATAGAACCACCATGTCATTATCATTAGTAGTATAGAACCACCATGTCATTATCATTAGTAGACTTCGTATAGAACCACCATGTCATTAGACTTAGTATAGAACCACCATATCATTATCATTAGTAGACTTAGTATAGAACCATCATTATCATTAGTAGACTTAGTATAGAACCACCATGTCATTATCATTAGTAGTATAGAACCACCATGTCATTATCATTAGTAGTATAGAACCACCATGTCATTATCATTAGTAGTATAGAACCACCATGTCATTATCATTAGTAGACTTAGTATAGAACCACCATGTCATTATCATTAGTAGACTTAGTATAGAACCACCATGTCATTATCATTAGTAGACTTAGTATAGAACCACCATGTCATTATCATTAGTAGACTTAGTATAGAACCACCATGTCATTATCATTAGTAGACTTAGTATAGAACCACCATGTCATTATCATTAGTAGTATAGAACCACCATGTCATTATCATTAGTAGTATAGAACCACCATGTCATTATCATTAGTAGTATAGAACCACCATGTCATTATCATTAGTAGACTTAGTATAGAACCATCATGTCATTATCATTAGTAGTATAGAACCACCATGTCATTATCATTAGTAGTATAGAACCACCATGTCATTAGACTTAGTATAGAACCACCATGTCATTATCATTAGTAGACTTAGTATAGAACCACCATGTCATTATCATTAGTAGTATAGAACCACCATGTCATTATCATTAGTAGACTTAGTATAGAACCACCATGTCATTATCATTAGTAGTATAGAACCACCATGGCATTATCATTAGTAGTATAGAACCACCATGGCATTATCATTAGTGGTATAGAACCACCATGGCATTATCATTAGTGGTATAGAACCACCATGTCATTATCATTAGTGGTATAGAACCACCATGTCATTATCATTAGTGGTATAGAACCACCATGTCATTATCATTAGTGGTATAGAACCACCATGTCATTATCGTTAGTGGTATAGAACCACCATGTCATTATCATTAGTGGTATAGAACCACCATGTCATTATCATTAGTGGTATAGAACCACCATGTCATTATCATTAGTGGTATAGAACCACCATGTCATTATCAGTAGTGGTATAGAACCACCATGTCATTATCATTAGTAGTATAGAACCACCATGTCATTATCATTAGTAGTATAGAACCACCATGTCATTATCATTAGTAGTATAGAACCACCATGTCATTATCATTAGTAGTATAGAACCACCATGTCATTATCATTAGTAGACTTAGTATAGAACCACCATGTCATTATCATTAGTAGACTTAGTATAGAACCACCATGTCATTATCATTAGTAGACTTAGTATAGAACCACCATGTCATTATCATTAGTAGACTTAGTATAG
>NC_088408.1:2284924-2289924 GCF_034236695.1 Oncorhynchus nerka | reverse complement strand
TCTTCTAGAATGTCGTTGCACACACTGACACGTACGCACAGACAGACTCACATCATTAAGAGAAGTGTGTGTGTGTGGTGTGTGTGTGTGTCTGTGTGTGTGTGGTGTGGTGTGTGTGTGTGTGTGGTGTGTGTGTAGGGAGCGTCTGTATCAGAGATTAAGAAGCAGTACCGTCTGCTGTCGCTGAAGTTCCATCCTGATAAAGGAGGAGATGAAGACTTGTTCATGAGGATCGCCAAAGCACACTCCGCGTAAGTCTGTTTCTGTCTGTCTGACTCTGTGTGTCTGTCTCTCTGTGTGTGTGTCTCTCTGTGTGTGTGTCTCTGTGTGTGTGTCTCTGTGTGTGTGTCTCTGTGTGTGTCTCTGTGTGTGTCTCTGTGTGTGTCTCTGTGTGTGTCTCTGTGTGTGTCTCTGTGTGTGTCTCTGTGTGTGTCTCTGTGTGTGTGTGTCTCTCTGTGTGTGTGTCTCTCTGTGTGTGTGTCTCTCTGTGTGTCTCTCTGTGTGTGTGTCTCTCTGTGTGTGTGTCTCTGTGTGTGTGTCTGTGTGTCTCTCTGTGTGTGTGTCTCTCTGTGTGTGTGTCTCTGTGTGTCTGTCTCTGTGTGTCTGTCTCTGTGTGTCTCTCTCTGTGTGTCTCTGTGTGTGTGTCTCTGTGTGTGTGTCTCTGTGTGTGTGTCTCTGTGTGTGTGTCTCTGTGTGTGTGTCTCTGTGTGTGTGTCTCTGTGTGTGTCTCTGTGTGTGTCTCTGTGTGTGTCTCTGTGTGTGTCTCTGTGTGTGTCTCTGTGTGTGTCTCTGTGTGTGTCTCTGTGTGTGTCTCTCTCTGTGTGTGTCTCTCTGTGTGTCTCTGTGTGTGTCTCTCTCTGTGTGTGTGTCTCTGTGTGTCTCTGTGTGTGTCTCTGTGTGTGTCTCTCTCTGTGTGTCTCTCTCTGTGTGTCTGTCTCTGTGTGTCTGTCTCTGTGTGTGTGTCTGTCTCTGTGTGTGTGTCTGTCTCTGTGTGTGTGTCTCTCTCTGTGTGTCTGTCTCTCTGTGTGTCTGTCTCTCTGTGTGTCTGTCTCTCTGTGTGTCTGTCTCTCTGTGTGTCTGTCTCTCTGTGTGTCTGTCTCTGTGTGTCTGTCTCTGTGTGTCTGTCTCTGTGTGTCTGTCTCTGTGTGTCTGTCTCTGTGTGTCTGTCTCTCTGTGTCTGTCTCTCTGTCTGTCTCTCTGTGTCTGTCTCTCTGTGTGTCTGTCTGTCTCTAGATTATATAGTGATGTTAATATGAATCACTGGGTGTGTCTCATATTTGCATACTAACGCGCTGCGTACTACCGTGCTACATGCTACCATGCTACATGCTACCGTGCTACATGCTACCGTGCTACATGCTACCGTGCTACGTACTACCGTGCTACATGCTACCGTGCTACATACTTCCGTGCTACATGCTACCGTGCTACATGCTACCGTGCTACGTACTACCGTGCTACATGCTACCGTGCTACATGCTACCGTGCTACATGCTACTGTGCTACATGCTACCGTGCTACATGCTACCGTGCTACATGCTACCGTGCTACATGCTACCGTGCTACGTGCTACCGTACTACCGTGCTACGTACTACCGTGCTGCGTACTACCGTGCTACGTACTACCGTGCTACGTACTACCGTGCTACGTGCTACGTACTACCGTGCTACGTACTACCGTGCTACCATGCTACGTACTACCGTGCTACGTACTACCGTGCTACGTACTACCATGCTGCATATTACCGTGCTACTTACTACCGTGCTGCGTACTACCGTGCTGCGCTCCGAGTATCTTCACAACGTTCTTTTGAGGACGAGAGAGACGAGTGTGGAGAACACAAACCTTCCATTTGAGCAGCACTTCCATCTACTGTATTACCTCACGCTGAGCAGCACTCCCCCCTACTGTATTACCTCACGCTGAGCAGCACTCCCCCTACTGTATTACCTCATGCTGAGCAGCACTCCCCCCTACTGTATTACCTCACGCTGAGCAGCACTCCCCCTACTGTATTACCTCACGCTGAGCAGCACTCCCCCTACTGTATTACCTCACGCTGAGCAGCACTCCCCCTACTGTATTACCTCACACTGAGCAGCACTCCCCTACTGTATTACCTCACGCTGAGCAGCACTCCCCCTACTGTATTACCTCACGCTGAGCAGCACTCCCCTACTGTATTACCTCAGCACTCCCCTACTGTATTACCTCACGCTGAGCAGCACTCCCCTACTGTATTACCTCACGCTGAGCAGCACTCCTCTACTGTATTACCTCACACTGAGCAGCACTCCCCTACTGTATTACCTCACACTGAGCAGCACTCCCCTACTGTATTACCTCACGCTGAGCAGCACTCCCCCTACTGTATTACCTCACGCTGAGCAGCACTCCCCTACTGTATTACCTCACGCTGAGCAGCACTCCCCTACTGTATTACCTCATGCTGAGCAGCACTCCCCTACTGTATTACCTCACGCTGAGCAGCACTCCCCCTACTGTATTACCTCACGCTGAGCAGCACTCCCCCCTACTGTATTACCTCACGCTGAGCAGCACTCCCCGTACTGTATTACCTCACGCTGAGCAGCACTCCCCCTACTGTATTACCTCACACTGAGCAGCACTCCCCTACTGTATTACCTCACGCTGAGCAGCACTCCCCTACTGTATTACCTCAGCACTCCCTCTACTGTATTACCTCACGCTGAGCAGCACTCCCCCTACTGTATTACCTCAGCACTCCCCTACTGTATTACCTCACGCTGAGCAGCACTCCCCCTACTGTATTACCTCACACTGAGCAGCACTCCCCTACTGTATTACCTCACGCTGAGCAGCACTCCCCCTACTGTATTACCTCACGCTGAGCAGCACTCCCCCTACTGTATTACCTCACGCTGAGCAGCACTCCCCCTACTGTATTACCTCATGCTGAGCAGCACTCCCCCTACTGTATTACCTCACGCTGAGCAGCACTCCCCCTACTGTATTACCTCACGCTGAGCAGCACTCCCCCTACTGTATTACCTCACGCTGAGCAGCACTCCCCGTACTGTATTACCTCACGCTGAGCAGCACTCCTACTGTATTACCTCACACTGAGCAGCACTCCCCCTACTGTATTACCTCACGCTGAGCAGCACTCCCCCTACTGTATTACCTCAGCACTCCCCCTACTGTATTACCTCACGCTGAGCAGCACTCCCCCTACTGTATTACCTCAGCACTCCCCCTACTGTATTACCTCACGCTGAGCAGCACTCCCCCTACTGTATTACCTCATGCTGAGCAGCACTCCCCCTACTGTATTACCTCACGCTGAGCAGCACTCCCTACTGTATTACCTCACGCTGAGCACCACTCCCCCTACTGTATTACCTCACGCTGAGCAGCACTCCCCTACTGTATTACCTCACGCTGCACCTCCCCCTACTGTATTACCTCATGCTGAGCAGCACTCCCCCTACTGTATTACCTCATGCTGAGCAGCACTCCCCTACTGTATTACCTCACACTCCCCTACTGTATTACCTCACGCTGAGCAGTACTCCCCTACTGTATTACCTCATGCTGAGCAGCACTCCCCTACTGTATTACCTCACGCTGAGCAGCACTCCCCTACTGTATTACCTCACACCCCCTACTGTATTAC
Source organism: Oncorhynchus nerka (assembly GCF_034236695.1). Taxonomy (NCBI): domain Eukaryota; kingdom Metazoa; phylum Chordata; class Actinopteri; order Salmoniformes; family Salmonidae; genus Oncorhynchus; species Oncorhynchus nerka. The sequence goes on along the minus strand of NC_088408.1, from coordinate 2,286,265 downwards.
CTCACGCTGAGCAGCACTCCCCTACTGTATTACCTCACGCTGAGCAGCACTCCCTCTACTGTATTACCTCACACTGAGCAGCACTCCCCTACTGTATTACCTCACACTGAGCAGCACTCCCCCTACTGTATTACCTCACGCTGAGCAGCACTCCCTACTGTATTACCTCACGCTGAGCAGCACGCTGAGCAGCACCCCTACTGTATTACCTCACGCTGAGCAGCACTCCCCTACTGTATTACCTCACGCTGAGCAGCACTCCCCTACTGTATTACCTCACGCTGAGCAGCACTCCCCTACTGTATTACCTCACGCTGAGCAGCACTCCCCTACTGTATTACCTCACGCTGAGCAGCACTCCCCGTACTGTATTACCTCACGCTGAGCAGCACTCCCCCTACTGTATTACCTCACACTGAGCAGCACTCCCCTACTGTATTACCTCACGCTGAGCAGCACTCCCCTACTGTATTACCTCAGCACTCCCCTACTGTATTACCTCACGCTGAGCAGCACTCCCCTACTGTATTACCTCAGCACTCCCCCTACTGTATTACCTCACGCTGAGCAGCACTCCCCCTACTGTATTACCTCATGCTGAGCAGCACTCCCCTACTGTATTACCTCACGCTGAGCAGCACTCCCCTACTGTATTACCTCACGCTGAGCACCACCCCCTACTGTATTACCTCACGCTGAGCAGCACTCCCCTACTGTATTACCTCACGCTGCACCTCCCCTACTGTATTACCTCACGCTGAGCAGCACTCCCCCTACTGTATTACCTCACGCTGAGCAGCACTCCCCTACTGTATTACCTCACACTCCCCTACTGTATTACCTCACGCTGAGCAGTACTCCCCTACTGTATTACCTCACGCTGAGCAGCACTCCCCTACTGTATTACCTCACGCTGAGCAGCACTCCCCCTACTGTATTACCTCACACTCCCCCTACTGTATTACCTCACGCTGAGCAGTACTCCCCCTACTGTATTACCTCACGCTGAGCAGCACTCCCCCTACTGTATTACCTCACGCTGAGCAGCACTCCCCCTACAAATAAAATTTGATTTGATTACTGGTAGCTAGCCAGTTAGCCCTATTGACTTACTGTGGGCTTGCTATCTACTCTAAGTAGGCAGGTAAACATGCCCACGACGATCACGGCGTGTTTTTAAAAACGTATAAAGATATCAAATATTGTAGTCCGGCAACATATGAGATGTGAAAAGGCAACGTTTCATTCCCGAGTCTGTTTGCTCTGGCTTCAGCTCAAATAAAATGGCTGCTGATTTCAAGGACATCTGCATCATATTTATTTCCATGCTTTCTGTTGAAG
>NC_088408.1:2237424-2279924 GCF_034236695.1 Oncorhynchus nerka | reverse complement strand
ACATACATACATACTGTATACATACATACTGTATACATACATACATACATACATACATACATACATACATACATACTGTATACATACATACATACTGTATACATACATACATACTGTATACATACATACTGTATACATACATACATACATACTGTATATACATACATACATACTGTATACATACATACATACATACATACTGTATACATATGTATACATACATACTACATACATACATACATACTGTATACATACATACATACATACATACTGTATACATACATACATACTGTATACATACATACTGTATACACACATACATACTGTATACACACATACTGTATACACACATACATACTGTATACACACATACATACTGTATACACACATACATACTGTATACATACATACATACTGTATACATACTGTATACATACATACTGTACACATACATACTGTATACATACATACATACTGTATACATACATACATACTGTACACATACATACATACTGTATACATACATACTGTATACATACATACATACTGTATACATACATACTGTATACATACATACATACTGTATACATACATACTGTATACATACATACATACTGTATACATACATACATACTGTATACTACATACATACTGTATACATACATACTGTATACATACATACTGTATACATACATACATACTGTATACATACATACTGCATACATACTGTATACATACTGTATACATACATACATACTGTATACATACATACATACTGTATACATACATACATACTGTATACATACATACTGTATACATACATACTGCATACATACTGTATACATACATACATACTGTATACATACATACTGTATACATACATACTGTATACATACTACATACTGTATACATACATACATACATACATACTGCATACATACATACATACTGTATACATACATACATACTGTATACATACATACTGTATACATATACATACTGTATACATACATACTGTATACATACATACATACTGTATACATACATATACTGTATACATACATACTGTATACATACATACTGTATACATACATACATACTGTATACATACATACATACTGTATACATACATACTGTATACATACATACTGTATACATACATACTGTATACATACATACATACTGTATACATACATACTGTATACATACATACTGTATACATACATACTGTATACATACTGTATACATACATACTGTATACATACATACTGTATACATACATACATACTGTATACATACATACTGTATACATACATACATACTGTATACATACATACTGTATACATACATACTGTATACATACATACATACATACTGTATACATACATACTGTATACATACATACATACTGTATACATACATACTGTATACATACATACTGTATACATACATACATACTGTATACATACATACATACATACATACATACTGTATACATACATACTGTACATACATACATACATACATACTGTATACATACATACATACATACTGTATACATACATACATGTATACATACATACATACATACATACATACTGTATACATACATACATACTGTATACATACATACATACATACTGTATACATACATACATACATACTGTATACATACTGTATACATACATACATACATACTGTATACATACATACATACATATACATACTGTATACATACATACTGTATACATACATACTGTATACATACATACTGTATACATACATACTGTATCCATACATACTGTATACATACTACATATACATACATACATACTGTATACATACATACATACTGTATACATACATACATACTGTACATACATACATACTATACATACATATACATACATATACTGTATACATACATACTGTATACATACATACATACTGTATACATACATACTGTATACATACATACATACATACATACTGTATACATACATACATACTGTATATACATACATACTGTATACATACATACTGTATACATATACATACATACTGTATACATACATACATACATACATACTGTATACACATACATACATACTGTATACATACATACATACTGTATACATACATACATACTGTATACATACATACATACTGTATACATACATACTGTATACATACATACATACATACTGCATACATATACATACATACATACTGTATACATACATACTGTATACATACATACATACTGTATACATACATACTGTATACATACATACTGTATACATACATACATACATACTGTATACATACATACATACATACATACATATGCATACATACTGTATACATACATACATACATACATACTGTATACATACATACTGTATACATACATACTGTATACATATACATACTGTATACATACATACTGTATACATACATACTGTATACATACATACTGTATACATACATACATACTGTATACATACTACTGTATACATACATACATACTACATACTAATATACATACATACATACATACTGTATACATACATACTGTACATACATACTGTATACACACATACATACATACTGTATACATACATACATACTGTATACATACATACTGTATACATACATACATACATACATACATACTGTATACATACATACTGTATACACATACATACTGTATACATACATACATACTACATATACATACATACTGTATACATACATACATACATACTGTATATACATACATATACATACATACTGTATACATACATACATACTGTATACATACATACATACATACATACTGTATACATACATACTGTATACATACTGTATACATACATACTGTATACATACATACTGTATACATACATACATACTGTATACATACATACTGTATACATACATACTGTATACATACATACATACATACATACTGTATACATACATACATACATACATACATACATACTGTATACATACTGTATACATACATACTGTATATACATACATACTGTATACATACATACATACTGTATACATACATACTGTATACATACATACTGTATACATACATACATACATACATACATACTGTATACATACATACATACATACATACATACTGTATACATACATACATACTGTATACATACATACTGTATACATACATACTGTACATACATACTGTATACATACATACTGTATACATACATACATACTGTATACATACATACATACTGTATACATACATACTGTATACATACTGCATACATACTGTATACATACATACATACATACATACATACTGCATACATACATACTGTATACATACATACATACTGTATACATACATACATACATACATACATATACATACATACATACTACATATGTATACATACATACTGTATACATACATACATACTGTATACATACATACATACTGTATACATACATACTGTATACATACATACATACTGCATACATACATACATACTGTATACATACTGCATACATACATACTGTATACATACTGTATACATACATACATACTGTACATACATACATACATACTGTATACATACATACATACTGTATACATACATACTGTATACATACATACATACATACTGTATACATACTGTATACATACATATACATACTGTATACATACATACATACATACATACATACTGTATACATACATACTGCATACATACATACATACATACATACTGTATACATACATACATACTGTATACATACATACTGTATACATACATACATACTGTATACATACATACTGTATATACATACATACTGTATACATACATACTGTATACATACATACATACATACTGTATACATACATACATACTGTATACATACATACTGTATACATACATACTGTATACATACATACTGTATACATACATACATACTGTATACATACATACTGTATACATACATACATACTGTATACATACATACTGTATACATACATACATACTGTATACATACATACTGTATACATACATACATACTGTATACATACATACTGTATACATACATACATACTGCATACATACATACTGCATACATACATACATACATACATACATACTGTATACATACATACATACTGTATATACTGTATACATACATACTGTATACATACATATACATACATACATACATACATACATACTGCATACATACATACTGCATACATACATACTGTATACATACATACTGTATACATACATACTGCATACTGTATACATACATACTGTATACATACATACATACTGTATACATACATACTGTATATACATACTGTATACATACATACTGTATATACATACATATACATACATACTGTATACATACATATACATATACTGTATACATACATACATACTGTATACATACATACTGTATACATACATACATACTGTATATACATACATACATACTGTATACATACATACATACATACTGTATACATATACATACTGTATACATACTGTATACATACATACATACATACTGTATACATAAATACTGTATACATACATACTGCATACATACATACATACTGTATACATATACATACATACTGCATACATATACATACATACATACTGTATACATACATACATACTGTATACATACATACATACTGTATACATACATACTGTATACATACATACTGTATACATACATACATACTGTATACATACATACATACTGTATACATACATACTGTATACATACATACATACTGTATACATACATACTGTATACATACATACATACTGTATACATACATACTGTATACATACATACTGCATACATACATACTGCATACATACATACTACATACATACATACATACATACATACATACTGTATACATACATACATACTGTATACATACATACATACTGTATACATACATACATACTGTATACATACATACATACTGTATACATACATACATACTGTATACATACATACTGTATACATACATACATACTGTATACATACATACTGTATACATACATACATACTGTATACATACATACATACTGTATACATACATACATACTGTATACATACATACATACTGTATACATACATACATACTGTATACATACATACTGTATACATACATACTGTATACATACATACTGTATACATACATACTGCATACTGTATACATAGATACTGTATACATACATACATACATACATACTGTATACATACATACTATATACATACATACATACATACTGTATACATACATACATACTGTATACATACATACTGTATACATACATACATACTGTATACATACATACATACATACTGTATACATACATACTGTATACATACATACATACTGTACATACATACATACATACTGTATACATACATACATACTGTATACATACATACATACATACATACTGCATACATACATACATACATACATACTGTATACATACATACTGTATACATACATACTGTATACATACATACATACATACATACATACATACATACATACTGTATACATACATACTGCATACATACTGTATACATACTGTATACATACATACATACTGTATACATACATACTGTACAAACATACATACTGTATACATACTACATACATACATACTGTACATACATACATACATACATACTGTATACATACATACATACTGTATACATACATACTGTATACATACATACATACTGTATACATACATACTGTATACATACATACATACTGCATACATACATACATACATACATACATACATGTATACATACATACTGTATACATACATACTGTATACATACTGTATACATACATACTGTATACATACATACTGTATACATACATACTGTATACATACATACTGTATACATACATACTGCATACATACATACTGCATACATACATACTGTATACATACATACATGCATACATACATACTGCATACATACATACTGTATACATACATACTGTATACATACATACATACTGTATGTATACATACATACATACATACTGTATACATACATACATACTGTATACATACATACGTATATATACATACATACTACATACATACATACTGTATACATACATACTGTATACATACATACTGTATACATACATACATACATACTGTATACATACATACTGTATACATACATACTGTATACATACATACTGCATACATACTGTATACATACATACATACATACTGTATACATACATACATACTGTATACATACATACATACATACATACTGCATACATACTGTATACATACATACATACTGTACACATACATACATACTGTATACATACATACTGTATACATACATACTGTATATACATACTGCATACATACTGTATACATACCGTATACATACATACATACTGTATACATACTGCATACATACTGTATACATACTGCATACATACATACTGCATACATACTGTACACATACATACATACTGTATACATACATACTGTATACATACATACATACTGTATACATACATACTGTATACATACATACTGCATACATACTGTATACATACTGTATACATACATACATACTGTATACATACTGCATACATACTGTATACATACTGCATACATACATACTGCATACATACTGTACACATACATACATACTGTATACATACATACTGTATACATACATACTGTACACATACATACTGTATACATACATACTGTATACATACATACATACTGTATACATACATACTGTATACATACATGCATACTGTACACATACATACTGTATACATACATACTGTACACATACATACTGTATACATACATACTGTATACATACATACTGCATACATACATACTGCATACATACATACATACTGTATACATACATACTGCATACATACATACATACTGTATACACACATACTGTATACATACATACTGTATCCATACATACTTTATACATACATACATACTGTATCCATACATACATACTGTATACATACATACTGTATACATACTGTATACATACATACATACATACTGTATACATACATACATACTGTATACATACATACATACTGTATACATACATACATACTGTATACTACATACGTACTGTATACTACATACGTACTGTATACATACATACGTACTGTATACATACGTACTGTATACATACATACATACTGTATACATACATACTGTATACATACATACATACTGTATACATACATACTGTATACATACATACTGCATACATACTGTATACATACATACTGCATACATACTGTATACATACTGTATACATACATACATACATACATACTGTATACATACTGCATACATACATACATACATACTGTATACATACATACATACTGTATACATACATACATACATACTGTATACATAAATACTGTATACATACATACTGCATACATACTGCATACATACTGTATACATACATAAATACTGTATACATACATACTGCATACATACTGCATACATACTGTATACATACATACATACTGCATACATACATACTGTATACATACATACATACTGTATACATACATACTGTATACATACATACATACATACAGTATACATACATACATACTGTATACATACATACATACTGTATACATACATACTGTATACATACATACTGCATACATACTGCATACATACTGTATACATACATACATACTGTATACATACATACTGTATACATACATACTGCATACATACTGCATACATACTGTATACATACATACATACTGCATACATACATACTGCATACATACATACATACTGCATACATACATACTGTATACATACATACTGTATACATACATACATACTGTATACATACATACTGTATACATACATACTGTATACATACATACATACTGTATACATACATACATACATACATACATACTGTATATACATACATACTGTATACATACATGCATACATACTGTATACATACTGTATACATACTGTACATACATACATACTGCATACATACATACATACTGTACACATACATACATACTGTATACATACATACATACTGTATACATACATACATACTGTATACATACATACATACATACTGTATACATAAATACTGTATACATACATACTGCATACATACTGCATACATACTGTATACATACATACATACTGTATACATACATACTGTATACATACATACTGCATACATACTGTATACATACATACATACTGTATACATACATACTGTATACATACATACATACTGTATACATACATACTGTATACATACATACTGTATACATACATACATACTGTATACATACTACTGTATACATATACATAAACATACATACTGTATACATACATACTGTATACATACATACTGTATACATACATACTGTATACATACATACATACATACATACTGCATACATACATACATACATACATACTGTATACATACATACATACATACTGTATACATACATACATACTGTATACATACATACATACTGTACACATACATACTGCATACATACATACTGTATACATACATACTGTATACATACATACTGTATACATACATACTGTATACATACATACTGTATACACACATATTGTATACACACATACTGTATACATACTGTATACATACATACTGTATACACACATACTGTATACATACATACTGTATACACACATACATACTGTATACATACATACTGTATACATACATACTGTACACATACATACTGTATACATACATACTGCATACATACATACATACTGCATACATACATACTGCATACATACATACTGTATACATACATACATACTGTATACATACATACATACTGTATACATACATACTGTATACATACATACATACTGTATACATACATACATACTGTATACATACATACTGTATACATACATACATACATACTGTATACATACATACATATACATACATACATACTGTATACATACATACATACTGTATACATACATACATACTGTATACATACATACATACTGTACACATACATACATACTGTATACATACATACTGTATACATACATACTGTATACATACATACATACTGTATACATACATACTGTATACATACATACTGTATACATACATACTGCATACATACTGTATACATACTGTATACATACATACATACTGTATACATACTGCATACATACTGTATACATACTGCATACATACTGTACACATACATACATACTGTATACATACATACTGTATACATACATACTGTACACATACATACTGTATACATACATACTGTATACATACATACATACTGTACACATACATACTGTATACATACATACTGTATACATACATACTGTATACATACATGCATACTGTACACATACATACTGTATACATACATACTGTATACATACATACTGTATACATACATACTGTATACATACATACTGTATACATACATACTGCATACATACATACTGCATACATACTGCATACATACATACTGCATACATACATACTGTATACATACATACTGTATACATACATACATACTGTATACATACATACATACTGTATACTACATACGTACTGTATACTACATACGTACTGTATACATACATACTGTATACATACATACATACTGTATACATACATACTGTATACATACATACTGTATACATACATACTGCATACATACTGTATACATACATACATACATACTGTATACATACTGCATACATACTGTATACATACTGCATACATACATACTGCATACATACTGTATACATACATACATACTGTACACATACATACATACTGTATACATACATACTGTATACATACATACTGCATACATACTGCATACATACTGTATACATACCGTATACATACATACATACTGTATACATACTGCATACATACTGTATACATACTGCATACATACATACTGCATACATACTGTACACATACATACATACTGTATACATACATACTGTATACATACATACATACTGTATACATACATACTGTATACATACATACTGCATACATACTGTATACATACTGTATACATACATACATACTGTATACATACTGCATACATACTGTATACATACTGCATACATACATACTGCATACATACTGTACACATACATACATACTGTATACATACATACTGTATACATACATACTGTACACATACATACTGTATACATACATACTGTATACATACATACATACTGTATACATACATACTGTATACATACATGCATACTGTACACATACATACTGTATACATACATACTGTACACATACATACTGTATACATACATACTGTATACATACATACTGCATACATACATACTGCATACATACATACATACTGTATACATACATACTGCATACATACATACATACTGTATACACACATACTGTATACATACATACTGTATCCATACATACTTTATACATACATACATACTGTATCCATACATACATACTGTATACATACATACTGTATACATACTGTATACATACATACATACATACTGTATACATACATACATACATACTGTATACATACATACATACTGTATACTACATACGTACTGTATACTACATACGTACTGTATACATACATACGTACTGTATACATACGTACTGTATACATACGTACTGTATACATACATACATACTGTATACATACATACTGTATACATACATACATACTGTATACATACATACTGTATACATACATACTGCATACATACTGTATACATACATACTGCATACATACTGTATACATACTGTATACATACATACATACATACTGTATACATACTGCATACATACATACATACATACTGTATACATACATACATACTGTATACATACATACATACTGTATACATAAATACTGTATACATACATACTGCATACATACTGCATACATACTGTATACATACATAAATACTGTATACATACATACTGCATACATACTGCATACATACTGTATACATACATACATACTGCATACATACATACTGTATACATACATACATACTGTATACATACATACTGTATACATACATACATACATACAGTATACATACATACATACTGTATACATACATACATACTGTATACATACATACTGCATACATACTGCATACATACTGTATACATACATACATACTGTATACATAAATACTGTATACATACATACTGCATACATACTGCATACATACATACATACATACTGCATACATACATACTGCATACATACATACATACTGTATACATACATACATACTGTATACATACATACTGTATACATACATACTGTATACATACATACATACTGTATACATACATACATACTGTATACATACATACTGTATACATACATACTGTATACATACATACTGCATACATACTGTATACATACTGTATACATACTGCATACATACATACTGTATACATACTGCATACATACATACATACTGTACACATACATACATACTGTATACATACATACATACTGTATACATACATACATACTGTATACATACATACATACATACTGTATACATAAATACTGTATACATACATACTGCATACATACTGCATACATACTGTATACATACATACATACTGTATACATAAATACTGTATACATACATACTGCATACATACTGTATACATACATACATACTGCATACATACATACTGTATACATACATACATACTGTATACATACATACTGTATACATACATACATACTGTATACATACATACATACTGTATACATACATACTGTATACATACATACATACTGTATACATACATACATACTGTATACATACATACATACATACTGTATACATACATACATTCTGTATACATACATACATACTGTATACATACATACTGCATACATACTACATACATACATACTGTATACATAAATACTGTATACATACATACTGCATACATACTGCATACATACTGTATACATACATACATACTGCATACATACATACTGCATACATACATACATACTGTATACATACATACTGTATACATACATACTGTATACATACATACATACTGCATACATACATACTGCATACATACATACTGTATACATACATACTGTATACATACATACATACTGTATACATACATACATACTGTATACATACTGTATACATACTGTATACATACTGTATACATACATACATACATACTGTATACATACATACTGTATACATACATACATACATACTGTATACATACATACATACTGTATACATACATACTGTATACATACTGTATACATACATACATACATACTGTATACATACATACATACTGTATACTACATACGTACTGTATACCTACATACGTACTGTATACATACATACGTACTGTATACATACGTACTGTATACATACGTACTGTATACATACGTACTGTATACATACATACATACTGTATACATACATACATACTGCATACATACATACTGTATACATACATACATACTGTATACATACATACTGTATACATACATACATACATACTGTATACATACATACATACATACTGTATACATACATACTGCATACATACTGCATACATACTGTATACATACATACATACTGTATACATAAATACTGTATACATACATACTGCATACATACTGCATACATACTGTATACATACATACATACATACATACTGCATACATACATACATACTGTATACATACATACTGTATACATACATACATACTGCATACATACATACTGCATACATACATACTGCATACATACATACTGTATACATACATACTGTATACATACATACATACTGTATACATACATACTGTATACATACATACTGTATACATACATACATACTGTATACATACATACATACTGTATACATACATACTGTATACATACATACTGCATACATACTGTATACATAATGTATACATACTGCATACATACATACTGTATACATACTGCATACATACATACATACTGTACACATACATACATACTGTATACATACATACATACTGTATACATACATACATACTGTATACATACATACATACATACTGTATACATAAATACTGTATACATACATACTGCATACATACTGCATACATACTGTATACATACATACTGTATACATAAATACTGTATACATACATACTGCATACATACTGTATACATACATACATACTGCATACATACATACTGTATACATACATACATACTGTATACATACATACTGTATACATACATACTGTATACATACATACATACTGTATACATACATACTGTATACATACATACTGCAAACATACATACTGTATACATACATACTGTATACATACATACTGTATACATACATACTGTATACATACATACTGCATACATACATACTGCATACATACATACTGTATACATACATACATACATACTGTATACATACATACATACTGTATACATACATACATACTGTATACATACATACTGTACACATACATACTGCATACATACATACTGTATACATACATACTGTATACATACATACTGTATACACACATACATACTGTATACACACATACTGTATACACACATACTGTATACATACTGTATACATACATACTGTATACACACATACTGTATACATACATACTGTATACACACATACATACTGTATACATACATACTGTATACATACATACTGTACACATACATACTGTATACATACATACTGCATACATACATACATACTGCATACATACATACTGTATACATACATACATACTGTATACATACATACATACTGTATACATACATACATACTGTATACATACATACATACTGTATACATACATACATACTGTATACATACATACTGTATACATACATACATACATACTGTATACATACATACATACATACTGTATACATACATACATACTGTATACATACATACATACTGTATACTACATACATACTGTATACATACATACTGTATACATACATACTGTAAACATACATACTGTATACATACATACTGTATACATACATACATACTGTATGTATACATACTGTATACATACTGTATACATACATACATACTGTATACATACATACTGTATACATACATACTGTATACATACATACATACTGTATACATACATACATACTGTATACATACATACATACTGTATACATACTGCATACATACATACTGCATACATACTGTATACATACATACTGTATACATACATACTGTATACATACATACATACATACTGTATACATACATACTGTATACATACATACATACTGTATACATACATACATACATACATACATACTGTATACATACATACTGTATACATACATACATACTGTATACATACATACATACTGTACACATACATACATACTGTACACATACATACATACTGTATACATACATACTGTATACATACATACATACTGTACACATACATACATACTGTATACATACATACTGTATACATACATACATACTGTATACATACATACTGTATACATACATATATACTGTATACATACATACTGTATACATACATACATACATACTGTATACATACATACTGTATACATACATACTGTATACATACATACTGTATACATACATGCATACTGTATACATACTACATACATACTGTATACATACTGTATACATACTGTATACATACTGTATACATACATACATACTGTATACATACATACATACTGTATACATACATACTGTATACATACATACTGTATACATACATACATACATACATACTGTATACATACATACATACTGTATACATACATACATACTGTATACATACATACATACTGTATACATACATACTGTATACATACTGTATACATACTACATACATACTGTATACATACATACTGTATACATACTGTATACATACATACTGTATACATACACACATACTGTATCCATACATACTGTATACATACATACATACATACATACTGTATACATACATACATACTGTATACATACATACATACTGTATACATACATACATACTGTATACATACATACATACTGTATACATACATACTGTATACATACTGTATACATACTACATACATACTGTATACATACATACTGTATACATACTGTATACATACATACTGTATACATACACACATACTGTATCCATACATACTGTATACATACTGTACCTGACAGGGAGTGCTGGCTAGATACGTTAGCTTACTAGGTACATTAATACTGTAGCTAGCTACCTGACAGGAGTGCTGGCTAGATACGTTAGCTTACTAGGAACATGAATAGCTTTAGGTTGGTTGTTTTTAAGCTCAACTTCAGATTTCCACCAAGGATGTTGCCTCTCCAAACATCACTCTCCCTCGCTTGGGCAAGGGACATTTTAAGGTACACTTGGATGTGACGATGTAAACATCCTCCAAGGGCTGAGGGGTGTTAGGGCTGAGGGCTGAGGGCTGTTAGGGCTGAGGGCTGTTAGGGCTGAGGGCTGTTAGGGCTGAGGGCTGTTAGGGCTGAGGGCTGTTAGGGCTGAGGGCTGAGGGGTGTTAGGGCTGAGGGGTGTTAGGGCTGAGGGGTGTTAGGGCTGAGGGGTGTTAGGGCTGAGGGGTGTTAGGGCTGAGGGGTGTTAGGGCTGAGGGGTGTTAGGGCTGAGGGGTGTTAGGGCTGAGGGGTGTTAGGGCTGTTAGGGCTGTTAGGGCTGAGGGGTGTGAGGGCTGAGGGGTGTGAGGGGTGTTAGGGCTGAGGGCTGTTAGGGCTGAGGAGTGTCTACTTTGAGTTTGAAACGTAGCCCAAGCTTCTTGATTTACAGCAGAGACGTTCAACCCCCATTCCTGGATCAAAATCCCTGCTGCCTAACTTGTTTTGTACGTCTCCCTAGAAAAGAAAGCTTATGATTATATTAACCTCTCTGTGTCAGATGGATTAGACCCTTTCTTCTTTACCCTCTCTGAGGGTACGGAACCCGCTAGCTAGCGGGCTGAAAGTCCACAACACACGGTGATCGCTACATAAATAGTCATATTAAACATTCATGGAAATACAAGTGTCTCACATGGTTCGAAAGCCTAGAATCTTGCTAATCCAACTGCGTTGTCAGATTTTAAAAAATGATTTACTGCGAAAGAATACGATGCGATAATCTGAGGATAGAGCCCCATAAAAAAACAACGATTTCAACCAAGCACAGGCGTAACAAAATCACAAACTGCATTAAAATAAATGGTTTACCTTTGATGATCTTCGTCTGTTTGCAATCCCAATGCTCATTGTTACACAATGAGTGATCTTTTGTTTGATAAAATCCGTTTTTTATAGCCCTAGTAACACGAAACATTTTGTGAACCTGCTTGCGTCGTGAATTCCAGGTAAATAACCCACACAGAACGTGACTTTATCCAGTCATGTTTGGTTTCACTGCAATCATCTGGTTTGTTTGTAAACACAACCAAACCTGATGGGCCATTTCGCGGGACGTATTGACTGAAAGAAACCGATTTGAAGACCACACAAGTAATGACATCACGGTGCACCAATGATATGACCTCTGTTTCGTTGATTGACAGTATTTTAACGGAAATCATATGAAAATCTTGAGTGCCTCCCAACAACCAAACCAATGGGACGGAACCGGTATGAACTACTGGAAACTTCCCAAACCTGGTCTCTGCTCTTCCCTCTCTAGTTCCCTCAATCTTTCTTCAACTTCCTGCTCTTCTCCCCCCTCAGGGTACGTGGTGGTATCGGTAACAAACCTTGTCTCTTCTCCCCCCTCAGGGTACGTGGTGGTATCGGTAACAAACCTTGTCTCTTCTCCCCCCTCAGGGTACGTGGTGGTATCGGTAACAAACCTTGTCTCTTCTCCCCCCTCAGGGTACGTGGTGGTATCGGTAACAAACCTTGTCTCTTCTCCCCCCTCAGGGTACGTGGTGGTATCGGTAACAAACCTTGTCTCTGCTCTTCTCCCCCCTCAGGGTACGTGGTGGTATCGGTCTATACGTTATAGTGGCGACCAGATTCTAATCAACACGACACAACTCTTCATGCACTTTATGTACAAGACGCCCAACATGAACATGAAACGTGAGTTAACGAACCGCAGTTTTAAAGTGGTACTTCACCCACATTTATAAAAATGACACATTTTTGTTTCCTTGCCATGTCAACAGTCTATGGACCACGTATGGCTTAGGTTGCCTGGCCGCTGTTTCCAAAATGCTAACTTTCTAGCATTTGTGGCACAAATCTAATTAGTCAATGGTACCGATATTAGCATTGTTCACGGGTCATGTCGTAGGGTTGTCCATGGTGTTGACGGCTGCGTTTGAGTTTGACCCGCGCAGCAACAAAGAGGCCACCATACGACCCACGGACAACATCCAAGTACCACAGGTAAAATAGTGCCTGTCGTTCTGTCTGCCTGCCCTGTCGTTCTGTCTGCCTGCCCTGTCGTTCTGTCTGCCTGCCCTGTCGTTCTGTCTGCCTGCCCTGTCGTTCTGTCTGCCTGCCCTGTCGTTCTGTCTGCCTGCCCTGTCGTTCTGTCTGCCTGCCCTGTCGTTCTGTCTGCCTGCCCTGTCGTTCTGTCTGCCTGCCCTGTCGTTCTGCCTGCCTGCCTGCCTGTCATTCTGTCTGCCTGCCTGTCTGCCTGCCTGTCGTTCGGTCTGCCTGCCTGTCGTTCGGTCTGCCTGCCTGTCGTTCGGTCTGCCTGCCTGTCGTTCGGTCTGCCTGCCTGTCGTTCGGTCTGCCTGCCTGTCGTTCTGTCTGCCTGCCTGTCTCGTTCTGTCTGCCTGCCTGTCTCGTTCTGTCTGCCTGCCTGTCTCGTTCTGTCTCAGGGATGCAAATGAGTCACCTTTCGTTGAAATTCACAGTTGAATCCAAAATAGGTGACCTACGTGATTTGTGTAGATCTGATGAGTAAAGGTTTTGGGGAGGGGGCATTGGATCAGACTACTGGTTGTTATTGGGAGGGTGGCTTTGGATCAGACTACTGGTTGTTATTGGGAGGGGGCTTTGGATCAGACTACTGGTTGTTATTGGGAGGGGGCATTGGATCAGACTACTGGTTGTTATTGGGAGGGGTGGCTTTGGATCAGACTACTGGTTGTTATTGGGAGGGGGGCTTTGGATCAGACTACTGGTTGTTATTGGGAGGGGGCTTTGGATCAGACTACTGGTTGTTATTGGGAGGGGGCTTTGGATCAGACTACTGGTTGTTATTGGGAGGGGGCTTTGGATCAGACTACTGGTTGTTATTGGGAGGGGGCTTTGGATCAGACTACTGGTTGTTATTGGGAGGGGGCTTTGGATCAGACTACTGGTTGTTATTGGGGGGGCTTTGGATCAGACTACTGGTTGTTATTGGGGGGGCTTTGGATCAGACTACTGGTTGTTATTGGGGGCTTTGGATCAGACTACTGGTTGTTATTGGGAGGGGGCTTTGGATCAGACTACTGGTTGTTATTGGGAGGGGGCTTTGGATCAGACTACTGGTTGTTATTGGGGGGTCTTTGGATCAGACTACTGGTCTTTGGTTACTTGGGGGCTTTGGATCAGACTACTGGTTGTTATTGGGGGGCTTTGGATTAGACTACTGGTTGTTATTGGGGGGGGGGGGGGCTTTGGATCAGACTACTGGCTGTAAGAGAAAGAGTGATGCACGTTTGGAGCAATACTGGCCGTATCCAATCGTGACAGCGGAATGCAGCACGTGACTGAAGAGTGACGAGACAACCGATTTGCTAGTTACAGCGTCAGAGCTCTGGAAAGACCGCACAGAGTGTCCCCTGAACGATATCGTAGAGATAGGTGACAAGCCTGACCACGGACACTGGGTGAGAAGGTGACTCCATGAGCTGTAACCGAAAAGAACTGTCATTTGGAAAGTTTGAGGTGCAAGAGACAGTGTGGTGGAATAAGTATTGTTAGAGTTAAGTGACGGCATTCATGGTAACAAGCGTTCTGTTATAAAGGCATTCATGGCAACAAGCGCATCTTGCTCGCTGGTTCGATTTGTCCGTTAGCGAAGTTAGCCAGAGAAACCTAACCTAACAAGCGTTCTATTATAAAGGCTGTCATGGTAACACGCGTTCTATTATAAAGGCTGTCATGGTAACAAGCGTTCTATAATAAAGGCTTGTCATGGTAACACGCGTTCTATTATAAAGGCTGTCATGGTAACACGCGTTCTATTATAAAGGCTGTCATGGTAACAAGCATTCTATTATAAAGGCTGTCATGGTAACACGTGTTCTATTATAAAGGCTGTCATGGTAACAAGCGTTCTATTAAAAAGGCTGTCATGGTAACACGCATTCTATTATAAAGGCTGTCATGGTAACACGTGTTCTATTATAAAGGCTGTCATGGTAACAAGCATTCTATTAAAAAGGCTGTCATGGTAACAAGCGTTCTATTATAAAGGCTGTCATGGTAACAAGTGTTCTATTATAAAGGCTGTCATGGTAACAAGCATTCTATAATAAAGGCTGTCATGGTAACACGCGTTCTGTTATAAAGGATGTCATGGTAACAAGCGTTCTATTATAAAGGCTGTCATGGTAACACGCGTTCTATAATAAAGGCTGTCATGGTAACACGCGTTCTGTTATAAAGGCTGTCATGGTAACACGCGTTCTATTATAAAGGCTGTCATGGTAACACGCATTCTATTATAAAGGCTGTCATGGTAACACGCGTTCTATTATAAAGGCTGTCATGGTAACACGCGTTCTATTATAAAGGCTGTCATGGTAACACGCGTTCTATTATAAAGGCTGTCATGGTAACACGCGTTCTATTATAAAGGCTATCATGGTAACACGAGTTCTATTATAAAGGCTGTCATGGTAACACGCGTTCTATTATAAAGGCTGTCATGGTAACACGCGTTCTATTATAAAGGCTGTCATGGCAACAAGCGTTCTATTATAAAGGCTTTCATGGTAACAAGCGTTCTGTTATACAGGCTGTCATGTCAACAAGCAATATATTAAAAAGGCTGTCATGGTAACAAGTGTTCTATTATAAAGGCTGTCATGGTAACAAGTGTTCTATTATAAAGGCTGTCATGGTAACAAGTGTTCTATTATAAAGGCTGTCATGGCAACAAGCGTTCTATTATAAAGGCTGTCATGGCAACAAGCGTTCTATTATTAAAGGCTGTCATGGCAACAAGCCTTCTATTATAAAGGCTGTCATGGTAACAAGCCTTCTATTATAAAGGCTGTCATGGCAACAAGTGTTCTATTATAAAGGCTGTCATGGTAACTGTAATATTAGTGTATTGTTTTTTCAAGACTTGAGTGTCATTTGCAGTAAAGTCTAGTCAACAAATAACGTTGGATTTCTTTGTTTTTTAGCTGTGAATTAGGTTCACATGAACCACTTTATTTGATCATGTAGGTCATATTGGGTTGTTTAATTAGTTAAAACCTGCATTTCTCTCTGCAGGGATTTATTCCATGTTTCAGTGCAACAACAAAGACTGTCACCTTTTTGGTTCCTCACCAGTTTGCATCCCTGCTGTCGACCTGTCTGTCTACGTGTTGGTCTCTCTCTCTCTCTGTGTGTCGGGTCTCTCTCTCTCTCGGCCTCTGTGTGTCGGGTCTCTCTCTCTCTCGGCCTCTGTGTGTCGGGTCTCTCTCTCTCTCGGCCTCTGTGTGTCGGGTCTCTCTCTCTCTCGGCCTCTGTGTGTCGGGTCTCTCTCTCTCGGCCTCTGTGTGTGGGGTCTCTCTCTCTCTCGGCCTCTGTGTGTGGGTCTCTCTCTCTCTCTCGGCCTCTGTGTGTGGGTCTCTCTCTCTCTCTCTCGGCCTCTGTGTGTGGGTCTCTCTCTCTCTCTCTCGGCCTCTGTGTGTGGGTCTCTCTCTCTCTCTCGGCCTCTGTGTGTGGGTCTCTCTCTCTCTCTCTCTCTCTGCCTCTGTGTGTCAGGTCTCTCTCTCTCGGCCTCTGTGTGTCGGGTCTCTCTCTCTCGGCCTCTGTGTGTGGGTCTCTCTCTCTCTCGGCCTCTGTGTGTGGGGTCTCTCTCTTTCTCGGCCTCTGTGTGTGGGGTCTCTCTCTTTCTCGGCCTCTGTGTGTGGGTCTCTCTCTCTCTCGGCCTCTGTGTGTGGGTCTCTCTCTCTCTCGGCCTCTGTGTGTGGGTCTCTCTCTCTCTCTCGGCCTCTGTGTGTGGGTCTCTCTCTCTCTCTCTGCCTCTGTGTGTCGGGTCTCTCTCTCTCTCTCGGCCTCTGTGTGTGGGTCTCTCTCTCTCTCTCGGCCTCTGTGTGTGGGTCTCTCTCTCTCTCGGCCTCTGTGTGTGGGTCTCTCTCTCTCTCGGCCTCTGTGTGTGGGTCTCTCTCTCTCTCTGCCTCTGTGTGTCGGTCTCTCTCTCTCTCTCTCTCTCTCTCTCTCTGCCTCTGTGTGTCGGTCTCTCTCTCTCTCTGCCTCTGTGTGGGTCTCTCTCTCTCTCGGCCTCTGTGTGTCTGTCTCTCTCTCTCTCGGCCTCTGTGTGTCTGTCTCTCTCTCTCTCGGCCTCTGTGTGTCGGCCTCTCTCTCTCTCGGCCTCTGTGTGTCGGGTCTCTCTCTCTCTCGGCCTCTGTGTGTGGGGTCTCTCTCTCTCTCGGCCTCTGTGTGTGGGTCTCTCTCTCTCTCTCGGCCTCTGTGTGTGGGTCTCTCTCTCTCTCTCTCGGCCTCTGTGTGTGGGTCTCTCTCTCTCTCTCTCGGCCTCTGTGTGTGGGTCTCTCTCTCTCTCTCTCGGCCTCTGTGTGTGGGTCTCTCTCTCTCTCTCTCTCTCTGCCTCTGTGTGTCAGGTCTCTCTCTCTCGGCCTCTGTGTGTCGGGTCTCTCTCTCTCGGCCTCTGTGTGTGGGTCTCTCTCTCTCTCGGCCTCTGTGTGTGGGGTCTCTCTCTTTCTCGGCCTCTGTGTGTGGGTCTCTCTCTTTCTCGGCCTCTGTGTGTGGGTCTCTCTCTCTCGGCCTCTGTGTGTGGGTCTCTCTCTCTCTCGGCCTCTGTGTGTGGGTCTCTCTCTCTCTCTCGGCCTCTGTGTGTGGGTCTCTCTCTCTCTCTCTCTGCCTCTGTGTGTCGGGTCTCTCTCTCTCTCTCGGCCTCTGTGTGTGGGTCTCTCTCTCTCTCTCGGCCTCTGTGTGTGGGTCTCTCTCTCTCTCGGCCTCTGTGTGTGGGTCTCTCTCGGCCTCTGTGTGTGGGTCTCTCTCTCTCTCGGCCTCTGTGTGTGGGTCTCTCTCTCTCTCTCTCTGCCTCTGTGTGTCGGTCTCTCTCTCTCTCTCTCTCTCTCTCTCTGCCTCTGTGTGTCGGTCTCTCTCTCTCTCTGCCTCTGTGTGGGTCTCTCTCTCTCTCGGCCTCTGTGTGTCTGTCTCTCTCTCTCTCGGCCTCTGTGTGTCGGCCTCTCTCTCTCTCGGCCTCTGTGTGTCGGGTCTCTCTCTCTCTCGGCCTCTGTGTGTCGGGTCTCTCTCTCTCTGTGTGTGGGCCTCTGCCTCTGTGTGGGGTCTCTCTCTCTCTCTCGGCCTCTGTGTGTGGGTCTCTCTCTCTCTCTCGGCCTCTTTGTGTGGGTCTCTCTCTCTCTCTCTCGGCCTCTGTGTGTGGGTCTCTCTCTCTCTCTCTCTCTCTGCCTCTGTGTGTGGGTCTCTCTCTCGGCCTCTGTGTGTGGGTCTCTCTCTCTCGGCCTCTGTGTGTGGGTCTCTCTCTCGGCCTCTGTGTGTGGGTCTCTCTCTCTCTCTCTCGGCCTCTGTGTGTGGGTCTCTCTCTCTCTCGGCCTCTGTGTGTGGGTCTCTCTCTCTCGGCCTCTGTGTGTGGGTCTCTCTCTCTCTCGGCCTCTGTGTGTGGGTCTCTCTCTCTCTCTCGGCCTCTGTGTGTGGGTCTCTCTTTCTCTCTCTCTCTGCCTCTGTGTGTCGGGTCTCTCTCTCTCTCGGCCTCTGTGTGTGGGTCTCTCTCTCTCTCTCGGCCTCTGTGTGTGGGTCTCTCTCTCTCTCGGCCTCTGTGTGTGGGTCTCTCTCCTCTGTGTGTGGGTCTCTCTCGGCCTCTGTGTGTGGGTCTCTCTCTCTCTCGGCCTCTGTGTGTGGGTCTCTCTCTCTCTCTCTGCCTCTGTGTGTGGTCTCTCTCTCTCTCTCTCTCTCTCTCTGCCTCTGTGTGTCTGTCTCTCTCTCTCTCGGCCTCTGTGTGTCGGTCTCTCTCTCTCGGCCTCTGTGTGGGTCTCTCTCTCTCGGCCTCTCTCTCTCGGCCTCTCTCTCTCGGCCTCTGTGTGTGGGTCTCTCTCTCTCTCGGCCTCTGTGTGTGGGTCTCTCTCTCTCTCTCTGCCTCTGTGTGTCAGGGGTCTCTCTCTCTCTCGGCCTCTGTGTGTGGGGGCCTCTCTCTCTCTCTCGGCCTCTGTGTGTGGGTCTCTCTCTCTCGGCCTCTGTGTGTGGGTCTCTCTCTCTCGGCCTCTGTGTGTGGGGCCTCTGTGTGTGGGTCTCTCTCTCTCTCGGCCTCTGTGTGTGGGTCTCTCCTCTGCCTCTGTGTGTGGGTCTCTCTCTCTCTCGGCCTCTGTGTGTGGGTCTCTCTCTCTCTCTCTCGGCCTCTGTGTGTGGGTCTCTCTCTCTCTCTCTGTGTGTCGGCCTCTGTGTGTGGGTCTCTCTCTCTCGGCCTCTGTGTGTGGGTCTCTCTCTCTCTCTCTCGGCCTCTGTGTGTGGGTCTCTCTCTCTCTCGGCCTCTGTGTGTGGGTCTCTCTCTCTCGGCCTCTGTGTGTGGGTCTCTCTCTCTCGGCCTCTGTGTGTGGGTCTCTCTCTCTCTCGGCCTCTGTGTGTGGGTCTCTCTCTCTCTCGGCCTCTGTGTGTGGGTCTCTCTCTCTCTCGGCCTCTGTGTGTGGGTCTCTCTCTCTCTCGGCCTCTGTGTGTGGGTCTCTCTCTCTCTCTCTCTCGGCCTCTGTGTGTGGGTCTCTCTCTCTCTCTCTCTCGGCCTCTGTGTGTGGGTCTCTCTCTCTCTCGGCCTCTGTGTGTGGGTCTCTCTCTCTCTCTCTCGGCCTCTGTGTGTGGGTCTCTCTCTCGGCCTCTGTGTGTGGGGTCTCTCTCTTTCTCGGCCTCTGTGTGTGGGTCTCTCTCTTTCTCGGCCTCTGTGTGTGGGTCTCTCTCTCTCTCGGCCTCTGTGTGTGGGTCTCTCTCGGCCTCTGTGTGTGGGTCTCTCTCTCGGCCTCTCTCTCTCGGCCTCTGTGTGTGGGTCTCTCTCTCTCTCTCTCGGCCTCTGTGTGTGGGTCTCTCTCTGCCTCTGTGTGTGGGTCTCTCTCTCTCTCTCTGCCTCTGTGTGTCGGTCTCTCTCTCTCTCGGCCTCTGTGTGTCTGTCTCTCTCTCTCTCGGCCTCTGTGTGTCGGTCTCTCTCTCTCTCTCGGCCTCTGTGTGTCTGTCTCTCTCTCTCTCGGCCTCTGTGTGTGGGTCTCTCTCTCTCTCTCGGCCTCTGTGTGTGGGTCTCTCTCTCTCTCTCTCTCTCTCTGCCTCTGTGTGTCGGGTCTCTCTCTCTCTCTGCCTCTGTGTGTCGGGTCTCTCTCTCTCTCGGCCTCTGTGTGTGGGTCTCTCTCTCTCTCGGCCTCTGTGTGTGGGTCTCTCTCTCTCTCGGCCTCTGTGTGTGGGTCTCTCTCTCGGCCTCTGTGTGTGGGTCTCTCTGGGCCTCTGTGTGTGGGTCTCTTCTCGGTCTGTTAAAACTCTCCCTGTCTCTCTCTAGCTGATCCGTGAGTTGGGGAACATCAACGTGAAGAAGAAGGAGCCTCCATTCTGCTACCCATACAGTCTTAAGGCCCGGGTACTGGTGTTGGCTCACCTGGCACGCATGGAGGTCTCAGACGACATCGAAGAGGGTACGACACACCGCGCACACAGGGCTGCTACGGTTACCGTATTACCGCCTCACCGGCGGTCACAAGTCACGACAACATTCAAATTTCACTTGACCGTTTAGTCACGGTAATTAGGTTTCTCCAAGCTCTGATGCTGCTGACGGTCATTACTAAACTACCAAACTGTCTAACTGCCTGGTACTCAGCACTCTATTGTCCCTCTAATCACTGCCTGGTACTCAGCACTCTACTGTCCCTCTAATCACTGCCTGGTACTCAGCACTCTATTGTCCCTCTAATCACTGCCTGGTACTCAGCACTCTATTGTCCCTCTAATCACTGCCTGGTACTCAGCACTCTATTGTCCCTCTAATCACTGCCTGGTACTCAGCACTCTATTGTCCCTCTAGTCACTGCCTGGTACTCAGCACTCTATTGTCCCTCTAGTCACTGCCTGGTACTCAGCACTCTATTGTCCCTCTAATCACTGCCTGGTACTCAGCACTCTATTGTCCCTCTAATCACTGCCTGGTACTCAGCACTCTATTGTCCCTCTAATCACTGCCTGGTACTCAGCACTCTATTGTCCCTCTAATCACTGCCTGGTACTCAGCACTCTATTGTCCCTCTAATCACTCTGACATCAATGTAAATGTATTAGAAAATCAACTGAAACAGTTCATGTGAGCCCATGAACTCATGTTGCACAACATTTATATAGGTTGATTAAACAGAGTGATGGCCTCTATTAAAAAGAGGAGGATCCCATCGGCTTTCTATAGGCTAGGCCTACTATATTTATTAATCAGCGTTCCTAATATTCACCACATTGCTTCTCTTTTACAATGAACCGCGGGAAAAGCGTCCTACATTCACAATTTTTATTTATTGAACCTATATTTAATTAGGCAAGTCCGTTAAAAACACATTCTTATTTACAATGAGGCAAAGGCCTCCTGCGGGGAAAACACGCACGCACAGAACAAGAGACAACACAAGGCTACATAAAGAGAGACCTAACACGACATGGTAGCAACACGACATGGTAGCAACACGACATGGTAGCAACACGACATGGTAGCAACACGACATGGTAGCAACATGGTAGCGACATGGTAGCGACACGACGTGGCAGCAACACGACGTGGCAGCAACACGACGTGGCAGCAACACGACGTGGCAGCAACACAACATGACAACAACATGGTAGCAACACAACGTGGTAGCAACACAACATGACAACAACATGGTAGCAACACGACGTGGTAGCAACACAACATGACAACAACATGGTAGCAACACGACGTGGTAGCAACACAACATGACAACAACATGGTAGCAACACAACGTGGTAGCAACACAACATGGTAGCAACACGACATGGTAGCGACATGGTAGCAACACGACGTGGTAGCAACACGACATGGTAGCAACACGACGTAGTAGCAGCACATAACATGGTAGCAGCACGACGTGGTAGCAACACGACGTGGTAGCAACACGACGTGGTAGCAACACGACGTAGTAGCAGCACATAACATGGTAGCAGCACGACGTGGTAGCAACACATAACATGGTAGCAACACGACGTAGTAGCAACACATAACATGGTAGCAGCACGACGTGGTAGCAACACGACATGGTAGCAACACGACGTAGCAACACAACGTGGTAGCAGCACATAACATGGTACAAACAATATTGGGCACAGACAACAGCACAAAGGGCAAGAAGGTAGAGACAACAATACATCATGCGAAGCAGCCACTACTGTCAGTAAGAGTCCATGATTGAGTCTTTGACTGAAAAGATTGAGATAAAACTGTCCAGTTTGAGTGTTTGTTGCAGCTCGTTCCAGTCGCTAGCTGCAGCGAACTGAAAAGAGGAGCGACCCAGGGATGTGTGCTTTGGGGACCTTTAACAGAATGTGACTGGCAGAACGGGTGTTGTATGTGGAGGATGAGGGCTGCAGTATATATCTCAGATAGGGTGGGGTGAGGTCTAAGAGGGTTTTATAAATAAGCATCAACCAGTAGGTCTTGCGACGGGTATACAGAGATGACCAGTTTACAGAGGAGTATAGAGTGCAGTGATGTATCCTATAAGGAGCATTGGTGGCAAATCTGATGGCCGAATGGTAAAGAACATCTAGCCGCTCGAGAGCACCCTGACCTGCCGATCTATAAATTATGTTTTCGTAATCCAGCATGGGCAGGACGGTCATCTGAATCAGGGTTAGTTTGGCAGCTGGGGTGAAAGAGGAGCGATTACGATAGAGGAAACCAAGTCTAGATTTAAACTTAGCCTGCAGCTTTGATATGTGCTGAGAGAAGGACAGTGTACCGTCTAGCCATACTCCCAAGTACTTGTATGAGGTGACTACCTCAAGCTTTAAACCCTCAGAGGTAGTAATCACACCTGTGGGAAGAGGGGCATTCTTCTTACCGAACCACATGACCTTTGTTTTGGAGGTGTTCAGAACAAGGTTAAGGGCAGAGAAAGCTTGTTGGACACTAAGAAAGCTTTGTTGTAGAGAGTTTAACACAATCTGGGGAGGAGCCAGCTGAGTCTAAGACTGTAAATGGATGAGAGAGCTTCCTACTGCCTGAGCGGTGTTGTTGATGTAAATTGAGAAGAGGGTAGGGCCTAGGATCGAGCCTTGGGGTACTCCCTTGGTGACAGGCAATGGCTGTGACAGCAGATGTTCTGACTTTATACACTGCACTCTTTGAGAGAGGTAGTTAGCAAACCAGGCCAAAGACCCCACAGAGACACCAATACTCATTAGCCGGCCCACAAGAATGGAATGGTCTAGCGTATCAACAGCTTTGGCCAAGTCAATAAAAATAGCAGCACAACACGGCTTAGAATCTAGGTCAATGGTGACATCATTGAGGACCTTTAAGGTTGCAGTGACACATCCTTAACCTGAGCAGAAAACAGGTTACATACCTGAATACTATAGACATCAAGAAAGCCAGCCAGCTGAATATTGACAGGTTTTTTCCAACAATTGATAAACGGGGAAAAATAGAAATAGGCCTAGAACAGTTAGGATCAGCTTGATCTCCCCCTTTAAATAAAGGATTAACTCTGGCTGCCTTCCAAGCAATGGGAACCTACACAGAGAGGAGAGACAGGTTAAAAAGGTTGGGCTTGGTGATGATAGCGGCAGCAACCTTAAAGAAGAAAGGGTCTAAACCATCTGACACAGATGTTTTTTTGGGGTCAAGTTTAAGGAGCTCCTTTAGCACCCCTGCCCACCCGCTCTGTGTCTCACTCTCTCTCTCTCTCTCTCTCTCTCTCTCTCTCTCTCTCTCTCTGTGTTACAGACCAGAGGTTTGTGGTGAGGAAGAGTCCAGCTCTGCTCCAGGAGATGGTCAACGTGGGCTGTCAACTCACCATGATGGCCAACAGCAGAGGAGGTACACACACACACACACACACACACTGTCAACTCACCATGCTGGCCAACAGCAGACTGACACACACACAGACACTTGCCCAAACTGACCCAGATGCATGCTGGCCTGTGTGTGCAGGGTTCCATGCCCCCAGGCTGGTGTCGATAGAGAACTGTATGAAGCTGACCCAGATGCATGCTGGCCTGTGTGTGCAGGGTTCCATGCCCCCAGGCTGGTGTCGATAGAGAACTGTATGAAGCTGACCCAGATGCATGCTGGCCTGTGTGTGCAGGGTTCCATGCCCCCAGGCTGGTGTCGATAGAGAACTGTATGAAGCTGACCCAGATGCATGCTGGCCTGTGTGTGCAGGGTTCCATGCCCCCAGGCTGGTGTCGATAGAGAACTGTATGAAGCTGACCCAGATGCATGCTGGCCTGTGTGTGCAGGGTTCCATGCCCCCAGGCTGGTGTCGATAGAGAACTGTATGAAGCTGACCCAGATGCATGCTGGCCTGTGTGTGCAGGGTTCCATGCCCCCAGGCTGGTGTCGATTGAGAACTGTATGAAGCTGACCCAGATGAATGCTGACCTGTGTGTGCAGGGTTCCATGCCCCCAGGCTGGTGTCGATAGAGAACTGTATGAAGCTGACCCAGATGCATGCTGGCCTGTGTGTGCAGGGTTCCATGCCCCCAGGCTGGTGTCGATAGAGAACTGTATGAAGCTGACCCAGATGCATGCTGGCCTGTGTGTGCAGGGTTCCATGCCCCCAGGGTGGTGTCGATAGAGAACTGTATGAAGCTGACCCAGATGCATGCTGACCTGTGTGTGCAGGGTTCCATGCCCCCAGGCTGGTGTCGATAGAGAACTGTATGAAGCTGACCCAGATGCATGCTGGCCTGTGTGTGCAGGGTTCCATGCCCCCAGGCTGGTGTGGATAGAGAACTGTATGAAGCTGACCCAGATGCATGCTGGCCTGTGTGTGCAGGGTTCCATGCCCCCAGGCTGGTGTCGATTGAGAACTGTATGAAGCTGACCCAGATGAATGCTGACCTGTGTGTGCAGGGTTCCATGCCCCCAGGCTGGTGTCGATAGAGAACTGTATGAAGCTGACCCAGATGCATGCTGGCCTGTGTGTGCAGGGTTCCATGCCCCCAGGCTGGTGTCGATAGAGAACTGTATGAAGCTGACCCAGATTCATGCTGGCCTGTGTGTGCAGGGTTCCATGCCCCCAGGCTGGTGTCGATAGAGAACTGTATGAAGCTGACCCAGATGCATGCTGACCTGTGTGTGCAGGGTTCCATGCCCCCAGGCTGGTGTGGATAGAGAACTGTATGAAGCTGACCCAGATGCATGCTGGCCTGTGTGTGCAGGGTTCCATGCCCCCAGGCTGGTGTCGATAGAGAACTGTATGAAGCTGACCCAGATGCATGCTGGCCTGTGTGTGCAGGGTTCCATGCCCCCAGGGTGGTGTCGATTGAGAACTGTATGAAGCTGACCCAGATGCATGCTGACCTGTGTGTGCAGGGTTCCATGCCCCCAGGCTGGTGTCGATAGAGAACTGTATGAAGCTGACCCAGATGCATGCTGGCCTGTGTGTGCAGGGTTCCATGCCCCCAGGCTGGTGTCGATAGAGAACTGTATGAAGCTGACCCAGATGCATGCTGGCCTGTGTGTGCAGGGTTCCATGCCCCCAGGCTGGTGTGGATAGAGAACTGTATGAAGCTGACCCAGATGCATGCTGGCCTGTGTGTGCAGGGTTCCATGCCCCCAGGCTGGTGTCGATAGAGAACTGTATGAAGCTGACCCAGATGCATGCTGGCCTGTGTGTGCAGGGTTCCATGCCCCCAGGCTGGTGTCGATAGAGAACTGTATGAAGCTGACCCAGATGCATGCTGGCCTGTGTGTGCAGGGTTCCATGCCCCCAGGCTGGTGTCGATAGAGAACTGTATGAAGCTGACCCAGATGCATGCTGGCCTGTGTGTGCAGGGTTCCATGCCCCCAGGCTGGTGTCGATAGAGAACTGTATGAAGCTGACCCAGATGCATGCTGGCCTGTGTGTGCAGGGTTCCATGCCCCCAGGCTGGTGTCGATAGAGAACTGTATGAAGCTGACCCAGATGCATGCTGGCCTGTGTGTGCAGGGTTCCATGCCCCCAGGCTGGTGTCGATAGAGAACTGTATGAAGCTGACCCAGATGCATGCTGGCCTGTGTGTGCAGGGTTCCATGCCCCCAGGCTGGTGTCGATAGAGAACTGTATGAAGCTGACCCAGATGCATGCTGGCCTGTGTGTGCAGGGTTCCATGCCCCCAGGCTGGTGTGGATAGAGAACTGTATGAAGCTGACCCAGATGCATGCTGACCTGTGTGTGCAGGGTTCCATGCCCCCAGGCTGGTGTCGATAGAGAACTGTATGAAGCTGACCCAGATGCATGCTGACCTGTGTGTGCAGGGTTCCATGCCCCCAGGCTGGTGTGGATAGAGAACTGTATGAAGCTGACCCAGATGCATGCTGGCCTGTGTGTGCAGGGTTCCATGCCCCCAGGCTGGTGTCGATAGAGAACTGTATGAAGCTGACCCAGATGAATGCTGACCTGTGTGTGCAGGGTTCCATGCCCCCAGGCTGGTGTCGATAAAGAACTGTATGAAGCTGACCCAGATGCATGCTGGCCTGTGTGTGCAGGGTTCCATGCCCCCAGGCTGGTGTCGATAGAGAACTGTATGAAGCTGACCCAGATTCATGCTGGCCTGTGTGTGCAGGGTTCCATGCCCCCAGGCTGGTGTCGATAGAGAACTGTATGAAGCTGACCCAGATGCATGCTGACCTGTGTGTGCAGGGTTCCATGCCCCCAGGCTGGTGTGGATAGAGAACTGTATGAAGCTGACCCAGATGCATGCTGGCCTGTGTGTGCAGGGTTCCATGCCCCCAGGCTGGTGTCGATAGAGAACTGTATGAAGCTGACCCAGATGCATGCTGGCCTGTGTGTGCAGGGTTCCATGCCCCCAGG
The DNA here is from genome assembly GCF_034236695.1 of Oncorhynchus nerka. Lineage (NCBI taxonomy): Eukaryota > Metazoa > Chordata > Actinopteri > Salmoniformes > Salmonidae > Oncorhynchus > Oncorhynchus nerka. The sequence continues at coordinate 2,248,461 of NC_088408.1, read as the reverse complement.
GTGTTGTCGATTGAGAACTGTATGAAGCTGACCCAGATGCATGCTGACCTGTGTGTGCAGGGTTCCATGCCCCCAGGCTGGTGTCGATAGAGAACTGTATGAAGCTGACCCAGATGCATGCTGGCCTGTGTGTGCAGGGTTCCATGCCCCCAGGCTGGTGTCGATAGAGAACTGTATGAAGCTGACCCAGATGCATGCTGGCCTGTGTGTGCAGGGTTCCATGCCCCCAGGCTGGTGTCGATAGAGAACTGTATGAAGCTGACCCAGATGCATGCTGGCCTGTGTGTGCAGGGTTCCATGCCCCCAGGCTGGTGTCGATAGAGAACTGTATGAAGCTGACCCAGATGCATGCTGGCCTGTGTGTGCAGGGTTCCATGCCCCCAGGCTGGTGTGGATAGAGAACTGTATGAAGCTGACCCAGATGCATGCTGGCCTGTGTGTGCAGGGTTCCATGCCCCCAGGCTGGTGTCGATAGAGAACTGTATGAAGCTGACCCAGATGCATGCTGGCCTGTGTGTGCAGGGTTCCATGCCCCCAGGCTGGTGTGGATAGAGAACTGTATGAAGCTGACCCAGATGCATGCTGACCTGTGTGTGCAGGGTTCCATGCCCCCAGGCTGGTGTCGATAGAGAACTGTATGAAGCTGACCCAGATGCATGCTGACCTGTGTGTGCAGGGTTCCATGCCCCCAGGCTGGTGTGGATAGAGAACTGTATGAAGCTGACCCAGATGCATGCTGGCCTGTGTGTGCAGGGTTCCATGCCCCAGGCTGGTGTCGATAGAGAACTGTATGAAGCTGACCCAGATGCATGCTGGCCTGTGTGTGCAGGGTTCCATGCCCCCAGGCTGGTGTCGATAGAGAACTGTATGAAGCTGACCCAGATGCATGCTGACCTGTGTGTGCAGGGTTCCATGCCCCCAGGCTGGTGTCGATAGAGAACTGTATGAAGCTGACCCAGATGCATGCTGACCTGTGTGTGCAGGGTTCCATGCCCCCAGGCTGGTGTCGATAGAGAACTGTATGAAGCTGACCCAGATGCATGCTGGCCTGTGTGTGCAGGGTTCCATGCCCCCAGGCTGGTGTGGATAGAGAACTGTATGAAGCTGACCCAGATGCATGCTGGCCTGTGTGTGCAGGGTTCCATGCCCCCAGGCTGGTGTCGATAGAGAACTGTATGAAGCTGACCCAGATGCATGCTGGCCTGTGTGTGCAGGGTTCCATGCCCCCAGGCTGGTGTGGATAGAGAACTGTATGAAGCTGACCCAGATGCATGCTGGCCTGTGTGTGCAGGCTTCCATGCCCCCAGGCTGGTGTCGATAGAGAACTGTATGAAGCTGACCCAGATGCATGCTGGCCTGTGTGTGCAGGGTTCCATGCCCCCAGGCTGGTGTCGATAGAGAACTGTATGAAGCTGACCCAGATGCATGCTGGCCTGTGTGTGCAGGGTTCCATGCCCCCAGGCTGGTGTCGATAGAGAACTGTATGAAGCTGACCCAGATGCATGCTGGCCTGTGTGTGCAGGGTTCCATGCCCCCAGGCTGGTGTCGATAGAGAACTGTATGAAGCTGACCCAGATGCATGCTGGCCTGTGTGTGCAGGGTTCCATGCCCCCAGGCTGGTGTCGATAGAGAACTGTATGAAGCTGACCCAGATGCATGCTGGCCTGTGTGTGCAGGGTTCCATGCCCCCAGGCTGGTGTCGATAGAGAACTGTATGAAGCTGACCCAGATGCATGCTGGCCTGTGTGTGCAGGGTTCCATGCCCCCAGGCTGGTGTGGATAGAGAACTGTATGAAGCTGACCCAGATGCATGCTGACCTGTGTGTGCAGGGTTCCATGCCCCCAGGCTGGTGTCGATAGAGAACTGTATGAAGCTGACCCAGATGCATGCTGGCCTGTGTGTGCAGGGTTCCATGCCCCCAGGCTGGTGTCGATAGAGAACTGTATGAAGCTGACCCAGATGCATGCTGGCCTGTGTGTGCAGGGTTCCATGCCCCCAGGCTGGTGTCGATAGAGAACTGTATGAAGCTGACCCAGATGCATGCTGGCCTGTGTGTGCAGGGTTCCATGCCCCCAGGCTGGTGTCGATAGAGAACTGTATGAAGCTGACCCAGATGCATGCTGGCCTGTGTGTGCAGGGTTCCATGCCCCCAGGCTGGTGTCGATAGAGAACTGTATGAAGCTGACCCAGATGCATGCTGGCCTGTGTGTGCAGGGTTCCATGCCCCCAGGCTGGTGTGGATAGAGAACTGTATGAAGCTGACCCAGATGCATGCTGGCCTGTGTGTGCAGGGTTCCATGCCCCCAGGCTGGTGTCGATAGAGAACTGTATGAAGCTGACCCAGATGCATGCTGGCCTGTGTGTGCAGGGTTCCATGCCCCCAGGCTGGTGTCGATAGAGAACTGTATGAAGCTGACCCAGATGCATGCTGGCCTGTGTGTGCAGGGTTCCATGCCCCCAGGCTGGTGTCGATAGAGAACTGTATGAAGCTGACCCAGATGCATGCTGGCCTGTGTGTGCAGGGTTCCATGCCCCCAGGCTGGTGTCGATAGAGAACTGTATGAAGCTGACCCAGATGCATGCTGGCCTGTGTGTGCAGGGTTCCATGCCCCCAGGCTGGTGTCGATAGAGAACTGTATGAAGCTGACCCAGATGCATGCTGGCCTGTGTGTGCAGGGTTCCATGCCCCCAGGCTGGTGTCGATAGAGAACTGTATGAAGCTGACCCAGATGCATGCTGGCCTGTGTGTGCAGGGTTCCATGCCCCCAGGCTGGTGTCGATAGAGAACTGTATGAAGCTGACCCAGATGCATGCTGGCCTGTGTGTGCAGGGTTCCATGCCCCCAGGCTGGTGTCGATAGATAACTGTATGAAGCTGACCCAGATGCATGCTGGCCTGTGTGTGCAGGGTTCCATGCCCCCAGGCTGGTGTCGATAGAGAACTGTATGAAGCTGACCCAGATGCATGCTGGCCTGTGTGTGCAGGGTTCCATGCCCCCAGGCTGGTGTCGATAGAGAACTGTATGAAGCTGACCCAGATGCATGCTGGCCTGTGTGTGCAGGGTTCCATGCCCCCAGGCTGGTGTCGATAGAGAACTGTATGAAGCTGACCCAGATGCATGCTGGCCTGTGTGTGCAGGGTTCCATGCCCCCAGGCTGGTGTCGATAGAGAACTGTATGAAGCTGACCCAGATGCATGCTGGCCTGTGTGTGCAGGGTTCCATGCCCCCAGGCTGGTGTCGATAGAGAACTGTATGAAGCTGACCCAGATGCATGCTGACCTGTGTGTGCAGGGTTCCATGCCCCCAGGCTGGTGTCGATAGAGAACTGTATGAAGCTGACCCAGATGATCGTCCAGGGTCTGCAGGAGTCCAAGTCTCCTCTGCTTCAGCTTCCTCACTTTGAAGAGGAGCACCTCCGCTACTGCGTCTCCAAGAAGGTACCGTCACCCAGACCACGTTTTGGGCTCTGTGTACAAGGCCTCTTTCTCAATTCATCTTTCCTCTATTCCTTACAATCCTCTCTTCTCACCTTCTCAAAACCCATTGGAGGAAAAAGTCTGAGGGGAGAGGTACCTTGGATCTAGTCGTCCAATAGAGTTGAGAAGGATGCAAGGAGATGGGTTGTGAGGAATTGCAGTAAGACCAATTGAGATGGAGCCATAACACAGTAATTCTCTCCCCTCCTCCCTATACCCTCCCTCCAGTATAAGGTGTGTTACTATGGTAACCAGTATTAGGTGGTAACCAGTACAAGGTGTATTATGGTATGGTAACTATAGTAACCTCTCCCCAGTACAGGGTGCATTATGGTATGGTAACTATAGTAACCTCTCCCCAGTACAAGGTGTATTATGGTATGGTAACTATAGTAACCTCTCCCCAGTACAGGGTGCATTATGGTATGGTAACTATAGTAACCTCTCCCCAGTACAAGGTGTATTATGGTATGGTAACTATAGTAACCTCTCCCCAGTACAAGGTGCATCATGGTATGGTAACTATAGTAACCTCTCCCCAGTACAAGGTGCATTATGGTATGGTAACTATAGTAACCTCTCCCCAGTACAAGGTGCATTATGGTATGGTAACTATAGTAACCTCTCCCCAGTACAAGGTGTATTATGGTATGGTAACTATAGTAACCTCTCCCCAGTACAAGGTGTATTATGGTATGGTAACTATAGTAACCTCTCCCCAGTACAAGGTGTATTATGGTATGGTAACTATAGTAACCTCTCCCCAGTACAAGGTGTATTATGGTATGGTAACTATAGTAACCTCTCCCCAGTACAAGGTGTATTATGGTATGGTAACTATAGTAACCTCTCCCCAGTACAAGGTGCGTAGCCTGCAGGACCTGGTCAGCCTGAAGGACTCGGACCGTCGGAGCATGCTGCGTTTCCTTGGCGAGGAGAAGTATGACGAGGTTATGGCCGTACTCGCCAGCTTCCCGTCCATCACCATGGATACCAAGCTGCAGGGTGAGGTCACGCCCCTTCTCTGAAGTTTGTGTTTGTATTCACTCAATTTTAGTTTCCCTGCAGGCTGTCTCGACAGATACTGGCATGAAACCACATCTAACTGGCTGTCTCAACAGATACTGGCATGAAACCACATCTAACTGGCTGTCTCAACAGATACTGGCATGAAACCACATCTAACTGGCTGTCTCAACAGATACTGGCATGAAACCACATCTAACTGGCTGTCTCAACAGATACTGGCATGAAACCACATCTAACTGGCTGTCTCGACAGATACTGGCATGAAACCACATCTAACTGGCTGTCCCGACAGATACTGGCATGAAACCACATCTAACTGGCTGTCTCGACAGATACTGGCATGAAACCACATCTAACTGGCTGTCTCGACAGATACTGGCATGAAACCACATCTAACTGGCTGTCTCGACAGATACTGGCATGAAACCACATCTAACTGGCTGTCTCGACAGATACTGGCATGAAACCACATCTAACTGGCTGTCTCGACAGATACTGGCATGAAACCACATCTAACTGGCTGTCTCGACAGATACTGGCATGAAACCACATCTAACTGGCTGTCTCGACAGATACTGGCATGAAACCACATCTAACTGGCTGTCTCGACAGATACTGGCATGAAACCACATCTAACTGGCTGTCTCGACAGATACTGGCATGAAACCACATCTAACTGGCTGTCTCGACAGATACTGGCATGAAACCACATCTAACTGGCTGTCTCGACAGATACTGGCATGAAACCACATCTAACTGGCTGTCACAGATACTGGCATGAAACCACATCTAACTGGCTGTCTCAACAGATACTGGCATGAAACCACAAACTGGCTGTCTCCACATCTAACTGGCTGTCTCAACAGATACTGGCATGAAACCACAAACCACAGATACTGGCATGAAACCACATCTAACTGGCTGTCTCGACAGATACTGGCATGAAACCACATCTAACTGGCTGCTGTAACTGGCATGAAACCACATCTAACTGGCTGTCCCGACAGATACTGGCATGAAACCACATCTAACTGGCTGTCTCGACAGATACTGGCATGAAACCACATCTAACTGGCTGTCTCGACAGATACTGGCATGAAACCACATCTAACTGGCTGTCTCGACAGATACTGGCATGAAACCACATCTAACTGGCTGTCTCGACAGATACTGGCATGAAACCACATCTAACTGGCTGTCTAACTGGCTGACAGATACTGGCATGAAACCATCTAACTGGCTGTCCCGACAGATACTGGCATGAAACCACATCTAACTGGCTGTCCCGACAGATACTGGCATGAAACCACATCTAACTGGCTGTCTCGACAGATACTGGCATGAAACCACATCTAACTGGCTGTCTCAACAGATACTGGCATGAAACCACATCTAACTGGCTGTCTCGACAGATACTGGCATGAAACCACATCTAACTGGCTGTCTCGACAGATACTGGCATGAAACCACATCTAACCAGATACTGGCATGAAACCACATCTAACTGGCTGTCTCGACAGATACTGGCATGAAACCACATCTAACTGGCTGTCTCGACAGATACTGGCATGAAACCACATCTAACTGGCTGTCTCGACAGATACTGGCATGAAACCACATCTAACTGGCTGTCTCGACAGATACTGGCATGAAACCACATCTAACTGGCTGTCTCGACAGATACTGGCATGAAACCACATCTAACTGGCTGTCTCGACAGATACTGGCATGAAACCACATCTAACTGGCTGTCTCGACAGATACTGGCATGAAACCACATCTAACTGGCTGTCTAACTGTGTAGAAGGTCCTTACATGACAATAAACAAATGTTAGAAGAGAATAAGGTCTTTGTTTAATTGATAAGAAAACATTTTTTTTCAGGGGAAAACCTGTCTTCTGTTGTCTCTCCAGACCTGGACTGTTACTACTGTCTCATCTCTAACCTGTTGTCTCTCCAGACCTGGACTGTTACTACTGTCTCATCTCTAACCTGTTGTCTCTCCAGTCCTGGACTGTTACTACTGTCTCATCTCTAACCTGTTGTCTCTCCAGACCTGGACTGTTACTACTGTCTCATCTCTAACCTGTTGTCTCTCCAGACCTGGACTGTTACTACTGTCTCATCTCTAACCTGTTGTCTCTCCAGTCCTGGACTGTTACTACTGTCTCATCTCTAACCTGTTGTCTTCTGTTGTCTCTCCAGACCTGGACTGTTACTACTGTCTCATCTCTAACCTGTTGTCTCTCCAGACCTGGACTGTTACTACTGTCTCATCTCTAACCTGTTGTCTTCTGTTGTCTCTCCAGACCTGGACTGTTACTACTGTCTCATCTCTAACCTGTTGTCTCTCCAGTCCTGGACTGTTACTACTGTCTCATCTCTAACCTGTTGTCTCTCTAGACCTGGACTGTTACTACTGTCTCATCTCTAACCTGTTGTCTCTCCAGACCTGGAGTGTTACTACTGTCTCATCTCTAACCTGTTGTCTCTCCAGACCTGGACTGTTACTACTGTCTCATCTCTAACCTGTTGTCTCTCCAGACCTGGACTGTTACTACTGTCTCATCTCTAACCTGTTGTCTCTCCAGACCTGGACTGTTACTACTGTCTCATCTCTAACCTGTTGTCTCTCCAGACCTGGACTGTTACTACTGTCTCATCTCTAACCTGTTGTCTTCTGTTGTCTCTCCAGACCTGGACTGTTACTACTGTCTCATCTCTAACCTGTTGTCTCTCCAGACCTGGACTGTTACTACTGTCTCATCTCTAACCTGTTGTCTTCTGTTGTCTCTCCAGACCTGGACTGTTACTACTGTCTCATCTCTAACCTGTTGTCTCTCCAGACCTGGACTGTTACTACTGTCTCATCTCTAACCTGTTGTCTTCTGTTGTCTCTCCAGTCCTGGACTGTTACTACTGTCTCATCTCTAACCTGTTGTCTCTCTAGACCTGGACTGTTACTACTGTCTCATCTCTAACCTGTTGTCTTCTGTTGTCTCTCCAGTCCTGGACTGTTACTACTGTCTCATCTCTAACCTGTTGTCTCTCCAGACCTGGACTGTTACTACTGTCTCATCTCTAACCTGTTGTCTCTCCAGACCTGGACTGTTACTACTGTCTCATCTCTAACCTGTTGTCTTCTGTTGTCTCTCCAGTCCTGGATGATGAAGACAGCAATAACATCACAGCTGGATCCATCGTCACAGTTACGGTCACCCTGACCAGGAAGAGGATGGCGGTAAGGGTTGGTCGGAGGGAGGGATGGAGGGAGGGGAGGGTTGGATGGAGGGAGGGAGGGAGGGAGGGAGGGGGATGGGGAGGGAGGGATGGATGGATGGAGGGAGGGATGGATGGATGGAGGGAGGGAGGGTTGGATGGATGGAGGGAGGGTTGGATGGATGGAGGGAGGGTTGGATGGAGGGAGGGAGGGAGGGTTGGATGGATGGAGGGAGGGAGGGTTGGAGGGAGGGTTGGAGGGAGGGTTGGAGGGAGGGAGGGTTGGATGGATGGATGGAGGGAGGGAGGGAGGGTTGGAGGGGAGGGAGGGAGGGTTGGATGGAGGGAGGGAGGGAGGGAGGGAGGGTTGGATGGAGGGAGGGATGGATAGAGGGAGGGTTGGAGGGAGGGTTGGATGGAGGGAGGGTTGGATGGAGGGAGGGTTGGATGGAGGGAGGGTTGGATGGAGGGAGGGTTGGATGGAGGGAGGGTTGGATGGATGGATGGAGGGTTGGATGGATGGAGGGAGGGTTGGATGGATGGATGGAGGGTTGGATGGATGGATGGAGGGTTGGATGGAGGGAGGGTTGGATGGATGGACGGATGGATGGAGGGAGGGTTGGATGGATGGAGGGAGGGTTGGTTGGATGGAGGGAGGGAGGGTTGGATGGATGGATTGAGGAGGGAGGGAGGGTTGGATGGATTGATGGAGGGAGGGAGGGTTGGATGGAGGGAGGGAGGGTTGGATGGAGGGTTGGATGGAGGGAGGGAGGGTTGGATGGAGGGAGGGTTGGAGGGTTGGATGGAGGGTTGGATGGAGGGAGGGAGGGTTGGATGGAGGGAGGGTTGGATGGAGGGTTGGAGGGAGGGAGGGATGGTTGGATGGAGGGATGGAGCGAGGGAGGGATGGAGCGAGGATGGAGCGAGGGAGGGAGGGATGGAGGGAGGGAGGGAGGGAGGGTTGGTTGGTTGGATGGAGGGAGGGTTGGTTGGATGGAGGGAGGGTTGGATGGATGGAGGGAGGGTTGGATGGAGGGAGGGTTGGATGGAGGGACGGAGGGTTGGTTGGTCGGACGGACGGAGAGAGGGTTGGAGGGGTAGAGGGAGGGTTGGAGGGGTAGAGGGAGGGTTGGAGGGGTAGAGGGAGGGTTGGAGGGGTGGAGGGAGGGTTGGAGGGGTGGAGAGAGGGGTAGAGGGAGGGTGGGAGGGGTGGAGAGAGGGTGGGAGGGGTGGAGAGAGGGGTGGAGAGAGGGGTAGAGGGAGGGTGGGAGGGGTGGAGAGAGGGTTGGAGGGGTGGAGAGAGGGGTAGAGGGAGGGTTGGAGGGGTGGAGAGAGGGGTAGAGGGAGGGTTGGAGGGGTAGTGGGAGGGTTGGAGGGGTAGAGGGGAGGGTTGGAGGGGTAGAGGGAGGGTTGGAGGGGTAGAGGGAGGGTTGGAGGGGTAGAGGGAGGGTTGGAGGGGTAGAGGGAGGGTTGGAGGGTTGGAGAGGTAGAGGGAGGGTTGGAGGGGTAGAGGGAGGGGTAGAGGGAGGGTTGGAGGGGTAGAGGGAGGGTTGGAGGGGTAGAGGGCGGGTTGGAGGGGTAGAGGGAGGGTTGGAGGGGTTGGAGGGAATTAATCTGTTATTCGATGTGTTTGAATGGTCTAATAGCAATAAAGCCACATTTTTAAATGTTTAACAAATATTAGTATTTTTTATATATACTTCAAGGAGTCTTAAAATTCCAAATCAAATCAAAATTAGGGCTTATGCTTAGTGTAGAGGGCTTAACATAGCAAATGCTTAGTGTAGAGGGCTTAACATAGCAAATGCTTAGTGTAGAGGGCTTAACATAGCAAATGCTTAGTGTAGAGGGCTTAACATAGCAAATGCTTAGTGTAGAGGGCTTAACATAGCAAATGCTTAGTGTAGAGGGCTTAACATAGCAAATGCTTAGTGTAGAGGGCTTAACATAGCAAATGCTTAGTGTAGAGGGCTTAACATAACATAGCAAATGCTTAGTGTAGAGGGCTTAACATAGCAAATGCTTAGTGTAGAGGGCTTAACATAGCAAATGCTTAGTGTAGAGGGCTTAACATAGCAAATGCTTAGTGTAGAGGGCTTAACATAGCAAATGCTTAGTGTAGAGGGCTTAACATAGCAAATGCTTAGTGTAGAGGGCTTAACATAACAAATGCTTAGTGTAGAGGGCTTAACATAGCAAATGCTTAGTGTAGAGGGCTTAACATAGCAAATGCTTAGTGTAGAGGGCTTAACATAACAAATGCTTAGTGTAGAGGGCTTAACATAGCAAATGCTTAGTGTAGAGGGCTTAACATACAAATGCTTAGTGTAGAGGGCTTAACATAGCAAATGCTTAGTGTAGAGGGCTTAACATAGCAAATGCTTAGTGTAGAGGGCTTAACATAGCAAATGCTTAGTTAACATAGCAAATGCTTAGTAGAGGGCTTAACATAGCAAATGCTTAGTGTAGAGGGCTTAACATAGCAAATGCTTAGTGTAGAGGGCTTAACATAGCAAATGCTTAGTGTAGAGGGCTTAACATAGCAAATGCTTAGTGTAGAGGGCTTAACATAGCAAATGCTTAGTGTAGAGGGCTTAACATAGCAAATGCTTAGTGTAGAGGGCTTAACATAGCAAATGCTTAGTGTAGAGGGCTTAACATAGCAAATGCTTAGTGTAGAGGGCTTAACATAGCAAATGCTTAGTGTAGAGGGCTTAACATAACAAATGCTTAGTGTAGAGGGCTTAACATAGCAAATGCTTAGTGTAGAGGGCTTAACATAGCAAATGCTTAGTGTAGAGGGCTTAACATAACAAATGCTTAGTGTAGAGGGCTTAACATAGCAAATGCTTAGTGTAGAGGGCTTAACATAACAAATGCTTAGTGTAGAGGGCTTAACATAACAAACATAGGGCTTAACATAACAAATGCTTAGTGTAGAGGGCTTAACATAACAAATGCTTAGTGTAGAGGGCTTAACATAGCAAATGCTTAGTGTAGAGGGCTTAACATAACAAATGCTTAAGGGCTTAACATAACAAATGCTTAGTGTAGAGGGCTTAACATAACAAATGCTTAGTGTAGAGGGCTTAACATAACAAATGCTTAGTGTAGAGGGCTTAACATAACAAATGCTTAGTGTAGAGGGCTTAACATAGCAAATGCTTAGTGTAGAGGGCTTAACATAACAAATGCTTAGTGTAGAGGGCTTAACATAGCAAATGCTTAGTGTAGAGGGCTTAACATAACAAATGCTTAGTGTAGAGGGCTTAACATAACAAATGCTTAGTGTAGAGGGCTTAACATAACA
>NC_088408.1:2149924-2232424 GCF_034236695.1 Oncorhynchus nerka | reverse complement strand
TCCAGGAACGGGGTTGGAGTTAAAACCTACAGGAGGGTCTCTCTCCAGGAACGGGGTTGGAGTTAAAACCTACAGGAGGGTCTCTCTCCAGGAACGGGGTTGGAGTTAAAACCTACAGGAGGGTCTCTCTCCAGGAACGGGGTTGGAGTTAAAACCTACAGGAGGGTCTCTCTCCAGGAACGGGGTTGGAGTTAAAACCTACAGGAGGGTCTCTCTCCAGGAACGGGGTTGGAGTTAAAACCTACAGGAGGGTCTCTCTCCAGGAACAGGGTTGGAGATCAGTGGTATAGACTATGTATAACCCCCCCATCTCTCCCCCCCCAGGAGTGGGAGGCTCTGCAACAGAGTGTCCAGCGAAGGGAGAGGGCGCTGTTGGAGACCAAGTCTAAGGTGACCCACCCCGTCTACAGCCTGTACTACCCAGAGGAGAAACATGAGTGGTGGTGGCTCTACATCGCTGACCGCAAGGACCAGACTCTAGTCTCCATGCCTTACCATGTCTGCACACTCAAAGACACAGAGGAGGTGAGAGGGGGTGGGAGTGGGTGTGTGTGGGGGTGGGTGTGTGGGGGTGGGTGGGTGTGTGGGTGGGTGGGTGTGTGGGTGGGTGTGTGGGGGTGGGTGTGTGTGGGGGTGGGTGTGTGGGGGTGGGTGGGGGTGTGTGTTGGGGGGGGGGTGTGTTCGGGTGGGGGTGGGTGTGTGGGGTGTGTGTTCGGGTGGGGGTGGGTGTGTGGGGGTGTGTGTTCGGGTGGGGGTGGGTGGGTGGGGGTGTGTGTTCGGGTGGGGGTGGGTGGGTGGGGGTGTGTGTTCGGGTGGGGGTGGGTGGGTGGGGGTGGGTGGGTGTGTGTGGGGGTGTGTGTGGGTGGGGGGTGGGTGGGTGTGTTGCCTATGTGTAGTATGACGCTCAACAGTTTCCGTGTGAATCAAGAACGGTCCACCACTCAAAGGACATCCAGCCAACTTGACACAACTGTGGGAATCATTGGAGTCAACATGGGACCAGCAGCCCTGTGGAAACGCTTTCTACACCTTGTAGAGTCCATGACCCTGACAGATTGAGGCTGTTCTGAGGGAGGGGGGGGGGGGGGCACTTGAATATTAGGAAGGTGTTCTTAATGTTTTGTATACTCGGTGTGTTCTCACTCCGACAGGTGGAGCTGAAGTTTCCAGCTCCCTCTAAACCAGGAAACTACCAGTATTCTGTTATCCTCCGCTCAGACTCTTACCTGGGTCTGGACCAGATCAGACCCCTCAAGGTGAGACCTCATGTGTGTCTGTGTGTATTAGAAACTAAAATGTTTAGTAAGTGAGAATAGGCATTGATCTGTTTTACAGCACCACAATGCCTGGTCCACCCATGTTTTACTGTATTGTAACTGTATATTGTAACTGTATATTGTAACTGTATATTGTAACTGTGTATTGTAACTGTGTATTGTAAGTGTGTGTGTTGTAAGTGTGTGTGTTGTAAGTGTGTGTGTTGTAAGTGTGTGTGTTGTAAGTGTGTGTGTTGTGACTGTGTGTATTGTAAGTGTGTGTGTTGTAAGTGTGTGTGTTGTAAGTGTGTGTGTTGTAAGTGTGTGTGTTGTAAGTGTGTGTGTTGTGACTGTGTGTGTTGTGACTGTGTGTGTTGTGACTGTGTGTGTTGTGACTGTGTGTGTTGTGACTGTGTGTGTTGTGACTGTGTGTGTTGTGACTGTGTTGTGACTGTGTTGTGACTGTGTTTTGACTGTGCTTTGACTGTGCTTTGACTGTGCTTTGACTGTGTTTTGACTGTGTTTTGACTGTGTTTTGACTGTGTTTTGACTGTGTTTTGACTGTGTTTTGACTGCTTTGACTGTGTTTTGACTGTGTTTTGACTGTGTTGTGACTGTGTTGTGACTGTGTTGTGACTGTGCTTTGACTGTGTTGTGACTGTGCTTTGACTGTGTTTTGACTGTGTTTTGACTGTGTTTTGACTGTGCTTTGACTGTGCTTTGACTGTGTTGTGACTGTGTTTTGACTGTGTTTTGACTGTGTTTTGACTGTGCTTTGACTGTGTTTTGACTGTGCTTTGACTGTGTTGTGACTGTGTTTTAACTGTGCCAGCTCGAGGTGCACGAGGCCAAGGCAGTGTTGGATAACCACCCCCAGTGGGACATCCCAGAAACGGAGGAGGAAGACGAGGAACAGGAGGACAGTGACGGGATCGAGGAGAGCGAAGAGGAGGATGAAGACAACGACTAAACACACACACACACACAACCACCCCAGGGCAGTTTATACACACACACAACCACCCCAGGGCAGTTTACACACACACACAACCACCCCAGGGCAGTTTATACACACACACAACCACCCCAGGGCAGTTTGTACACACACACACCCATACTGACATGGACTGTGGACCTCCCTATGGCCCCGCCCCTCACATCCTTTTCTACAGAGACCTAGACTGGGTCATGTCCTGACTCTAATGTTCACTTTCACAGGAGAACTGTCAATATATATATCCAGCCCTGTGTGTCTGTGTCTGTCTGAATGAGAGAGTGTGTCTGTGTGTTTGATTGAGAGAGTGTGTGTGTCTGTGTGTTTGATTAAGAGAGAGAGAGAGTGTGTGTCTGTGTGTTTGATTAAGAGAGAGAGAGAGAGTGTGTGTCTGTGTGTTTGATTAAGAGAGAGAGAGAGTGTGTGTCTGTGTGTTTGATTAAGAGAGAGAGAGAGAGTGTGTCTGTGTGTTTGATTAAGAGAGCGAGAGTGTGTGTCTGTGTGTTTGATTAAGAGAGAGAGAGTGTGTGTCTGTGTGTTTGATTAAGAGAGAGAGAGAGAGTGTGTGTGTGTGTGTTTGATTAAGAGAGAGAGAGAGAGAGTGTGTGTGTGTGTTTGATTAAGAGAGAGAGAGAGAGAGAGAGAGTGTGTGTGTGTTTGATTAAGAGCGAGAGAGCGAGAGTGTGTGTGTGTGTGTGTGTTCCTCTTTCACACTGTGGTCTAGAGGACTTGTTACCGAGGCTCTGTGTTTTCCCCAGGGGTGTGTAAACAACTTCCCTTATCAAAATAAATATCAGAAATGGACTCAATTGAAATCATGACATTTTTGTATTTGTTCATAATTGAAGGAGTTTTCAACATCTCTCATCCCAAAACTCCCTTCCCCAGATTATGGGCAGTAGTATAGCAGGTCTCACGTAGAAATGTCAGTGTATAGATCTGTAATACTCATTGAAAGCAAGTCTGATATGTGGTAGAAACGTTTGATATTTCTATGCTTTCTGGATTTAAGTTTCATTTTTATTTTGTCTAATTACTTTAGTCTTTTGTACGCTGGCTTTAAACGGCTAAATATTTCATATTTTTGGTTTTTGAGAAGATATTTCGACTGGGGAGGGGCGGACCGGACGGGAGGGGGAGGCGACGGGCCGGACGACTCGGGGGGGGCGGACCGGACGGGAGGGGGAGGCGACGGGGGGGGGGCGGACCGGAGGGGGAGGCGACGGGCCGGACGACTGGGGAGGGGGCGGACCGGAGGGGGAGGCGATGGGCCGGACGACTGGGGGAGGGGCGGACGGACCGAAGGGGGGAGGCGACGGGCCGGACGACTGGGGGAGGGGGCGGACGGACCGAAGGGGGGGAGGCGACGGGCCGGACGACTGGGGAGGGGGCGGACCGGGGGGGGGGCGACGGGCCGGACGACTGGGGGAGGGGCGGACCGGAGGGGAGGCGACGGGCCGGACGACTGGGGGAGGGGGCGGACCGGACCGGAGGGGGAGGCGACGGGCCAGACGACTGGGGAGGGGGCGGACCGGAGGGGGAGGCGACGGGCCAGACGACTGGGGAGGGGGCGGACCGGGGGAGGCGACGGGCCAGACGACTGGGGGAGGGGGCGGACCGGGGGGGGGGGCGGACCGGACGACTGGGGGAGGGGCGGACGGGAGGGGGCGGACCGGAAGACCGGGGTTTTTACCAACTTGACTTAATGCTAGCGCGTTAGCTGACGAACATCAGGAATCTTATCTATTTGGGATTTCCCCGATTCTCTAGGATAACTTCCAAAGATAAGTCCTTTTTAAGGAGGAGGGGGAGCGAGGGGTGCAGCTTGAGGGGGAATGAGAGAGGACACATTCAGCCACTCAGTGGTCGAAATGAATCAGATTCATGTTTTTTTGAACAATCTAACTAGCTGTTCAACAACTGTCGTTTATTTTTATTCTTTTGGCTCAACTGCTCAGCTCTGTGGTCAGAAAATATCATGTATTTTGTAGTTCTGTTGGGGAGAAAAATAATATCTTGTGGTGAATATCAAGACTGTTATTATTATTTACATTCGAGTGCAATGCTTCCTGGGAGGGAAGATTCAATTCAGACTGCTTTCATTACGACGCGCAGTCCCTCGTCACGACGCGCAGTCCCTCGTCACGACGCGCAGTCCCTCGTCACGACGCGCAGTCCCTCGTCACGACGCGCAGTCCCTCGTTACGGGGAAGGGGCTCCTAGATGCTGATTTCCCCCCCCCCCCCCCAATATCTGAGGTTAGGATTGGGGAGGGGGCTCCTAGATGCTGAATCCCCCCCCCTAATGTCTGAGGTTAGGATTGGAGAAGAGGAAACTGATACTACATCTGTACATAAGGGCGCCGCTGACCAACAGGAACTATAATAGATACCAAACACACTAACTATCGGCCCCTTTGGTTTACAAAACGTCATTGTAAACGGAAAAACTATATATATATATCATTTGTATATTAAATCGTTTCAAAAATAAAATAACTTTAAAATTAGATGATTCCGTCTGTTATCAAGGGGTTAATTTTCTCTCTCACATACACACAAGGACTGTAGGAAATCCTTGAGGGGGGGGGGGGTTCAACATGCGCGATGACGTGTTGGGGGGTTCAACATGCGCGCGATGACTTGGGGGGGGGGGGGGGTATTTCTTACAGAATACACTTCCTGTTTTCGCAGAACCATAAAGTAGCCTCATAGAACACATTCCTTTAAAGGCCCTGGATATGATGTATTCATCATCTGATGAAGGGACTGGGAGACTAGTTCGGATCGAGGGAAAGATGAACGGAGCAAAGTACAGAGAGATCCTTGATGAAAACCTGCTCCAGAGCGCTCAGAACCTCAGACTGAGGAGAAGGTTCACCTTCCAACAGGACAACGACCCTAAACACACAGCCAAGACAACGCAGGAGTGGCTTCGGGACGACTTTGAATGTCCTTGAGTGACTCAGCCAGAGCCTGGACTTGAACCCGATCTAACATCTCTGGAGAGACGTGAAAATAGCTGTGCAGCAACACTCCCCATCCAACCTGACAGAGCTTGAGAGGATCTGCAGAGAAGAATGGGAGAAACTCCCCAGATACAGCATCATACCCGCGGCGGCAGGTAGCCTTTTGGTTAGAGCTTCACACTAGGAACCGAAAGGTTGCAAGTTCAAATCCGCATGCTGACAAGGTACAAATCTGTCGTTCTGCCCCTGAACAGGCAGTTAACCCACTGTTCCTAGACCAGTTAACCCACTGTTCCTAGACCAGTTAACCCACTGTTCCTAGACCAGTTAAC
Organism: Oncorhynchus nerka; assembly: GCF_034236695.1. NCBI lineage: Eukaryota > Metazoa > Chordata > Actinopteri > Salmoniformes > Salmonidae > Oncorhynchus > Oncorhynchus nerka. The sequence goes on along the minus strand of NC_088408.1, from coordinate 2,226,874 downwards.
CCACTGTTCCTAGACCAGTTAACCCACTGTTCCTAGACCAGTTAACCCACTGTTCCTAGACCAGTTAACCCACTGTTCCTAGACCAGTTAACCCACTGTTCCTAGACCAGTTAACCCACTGTTCCTAGACCAGTTAACCCACTGTTCCTAGACCAGTTAACCCACTGTTCCTAGACCAGTTAACCCACTGTTCCTAGGCCAGTTAACCCACTGTTCCTAGGCCAGTTAACCCACTGTTCCTAGACCAGTTAACCCACGGTTCCTAGACCAGTTAATCCACTGTTCCTAGGCCAGTTAACCCACTGTTCCTAGACCAGTTAACCCACTGTTCCTAGACCAGTTAACCCACTGTTCCTAGACCAGTTAACCCACTGTTCCTAGACCAGTTAACCCACTGTTCCTAGGCCAGTTAACCCACTGTTCCTAGACCAGTTAACCCACTGTTCCTAGACCAGTTAACCCACTGTTCCTAGACCAGTTAACCCCACTGTTCCTAGACCAGTTAACCCCCTGTTCCTACATTTACATTTAAGTCATTTAGCAGACGCTCTTATCCAGAGCGACTTACAAATTGGTGCGTTCACCTTATGACCTCCAGTGGAACAGCCACTTTACAATAGTGCATCTAGGTCTTTTAAGGGGGGGGGGGGGTGAGAAGGATTACTTTATCCTATCCTAGGTATTCCTTAAAGAGGTGGGGTTTCAGGTGTCTCCGGAAGGTGGTGATTGACTCCGCTGTCCTGGCGTCGTGAGGGAGTTTGTTCCACCATTGGGGGGCCAGAGCAGCGAACAGTTTTGACTGGGCTGCGCGGGAACTGTACTTCCTCAGTGGTAGGGAGGCGAGCAGGCCAGAGGTGGATGAACGCAGTGCCCTTGTTTGGGTGTAGGGCCTGATCAGAGCCTGGAGGTTCCTAGACCAGTTAACCCACTGTTCCTACCCAAGAAGACTAGAGGCTGTAATCGCTGCCAAAGGTGCTTCAACAAAGTACTGAGTAAAGGGTCTGAATGTGATATTTCCGTTTATTTTTGACAAATTAGCGAAAATGTCTAAAAAAAAACACTTTTTGCTTGGTTGTTATGGGGGGGGGGGGGGGGGAGGCAAAATAATACATTTTAGAATAAGGCTGTAACGTACCAAAATGTAGAAATAGTCACAGGGACTGAATACTTCAATGTTGAGTTGTTTATTGTTGTTTTTTTAAACTGCGAAATAAAAAAATACTGTTTCTAACACTTGTAAGATTCTACCTCGTATGACTTCAGATTGTGTTGCTTCTGTCTGTCGCCAGATTGTCTCAACATTTAAACAATAAAGCATTTGATTCTTCCGTTTCTCTTGACATTGGATCATCTTACTTCCAGTATTTAAGTAAATATCTTCTCCGGTATAAGAGAAGGAGATCATATTGTCCAACCCGTCTGTTATCTCACCTCGTATGTCTTGACATATGCAGATAAACAGATTTTTATATTGTAAAACTTTTCACAGCCAGCATTCTAGCTTTCTCCCAAGGCCCTCGCCCTCTCTCTCCTCTCTTCCTTCTCCCTCCTCTCTTTCCCTCTCCCTCCTCTCTTTCCCTCTCCCTCCTCTCTTTCCCTCTCCCTCCTTTCTTTCCCTCTCCCTCCTCTTTCTCTCCCCCTCTCCCTCTCTCTCCCCCTCTCCCTCTCTCTCCCTTCTCTTTCCCTCTCCCTCCTCTTTCCCTCTCTCTCCTCTCTTTCTCTTCCCTCTCCCCCTCTTTCCCTCTCCCCCCTCTTTCCCTCTCCCTCCTCTCTTTCCCACTCCCTCCTCCCTCTCTCCTTTCAAGCCAGCATGACAACTCCATAATGAGTTGGCAAGAGAGCAGTAACAGTCTGTTACCCAGGCTAACAGACGGGCACCCAGGCTAACAGACGGACACCCAGGCTAACAGACGGGCACCCAGGCTAACAGACGGACACCCAGGCTAACAGACGGACACCCAGGCGAACAGACGGACACCCAGGCGAACAGACTGACACCCAGGCGAACAGACTGACACCCAGGCGAACAGACTGGCATCCAGGCAAACAGACTGGCATCCAGGCTAACAGACTGGCATCCAGGCTAACAGACTGGCATCCAGGCTAACAGACTGGCATCCAGGCTAGTAACTCCTCTTTCAGAAATGTAACAGGTGATACTGCTCTCTGCTGGACAGAAGAGTGACCTGCAGTGTTATCATCATAGTGGCCACTAGAGGGTGATGGTACTCCATCAACACAAATCAATATCTAAACTCAGCAAAAAAATAAATGTCCCTTTTTCAGGACCCTGTCTTTCAAAAAGAATTCGAAAAAATCCAAATAACGTCACAGATCTTCATTGTAAAGGGTTTAAACACCGTTTCCCTGCTTGTTCAATGAACCAGAAACAATTAATGAACATGCACCTGTGGAACGGTCGTTAAGACACTAACAGCTTACAGACGGTAGGCAATTAAGGTTCACAGTTATGAAAATTAAATTAAATGATTGGAGGTTTTTTTTCAGTCTGATAGTCTTTAATAAATAAACGTTTTGACCGTTTAGACCAAGTTAATCTGCTCACTTTGTGATGTTTGTTACAATGAATAATAATAATAAATAAATAAACAATAATTCCTATAATAGTCAGTTTTATTTTTCCGTATTTCATTTTTTTTTACTAATTTCTTTTCTTTATTTCTTTATTTTATCTCCAGCATCAGGAAGTGACCGTTTGCGCTGTTCTGTGAAGGGAGTAGTACACAGCGTTGGACCAGATCTTCAGTTTCTTGGCAATTTCTCGCATGGAATAGCCTTCATTTCTCAGAACAAGAATAGACTGACGAGTTTCAGAAGAAAGTTCTTTGTTTCCGGCCATTTTGAGCCTGTAATCGAACCCACAAATGCTGATGCTCCAGATACTCAACTAGTCTAAAGAAGGCCAGTTTTATTGCTTCTTTAGTCAGATCAACAGTTTTCAGCTGTTCTAACATAATTGCAAAAGGGTTTTCTAATGATCAATTAGCCTTTAAAATGATAAACTTGGATTAGGTAACACAACGTGCCATTGGAACTCAGGAGTGATGGTTGCTGATAATGGGCCTCTGTTCACCTATGTAGATATTCCATTAAAAACCAGCTGTTTCCAGCTACAACAGTCATTTACAACATTAACAATGTCTACACTGTATTTCTGATCAATTTGATGTTATTTTAATGGACACTAACATTTTAATGGACAAAAAATGTGCTTTTCTTTCAAAAACAAGGACATTTCTAAGTGACCCCAAACTTTGAACGGTAGTGTGTGTATATATATATATATATATTGTGTCTATATAGTATATAGTGTGTGTAGAAATACAGTGGGGAGAACAAGTATTTGATACACTGCCTTTTTGCAGGTTTTCCTACTTACAAAGCATGTAGAGGTCTGTAATTTCTATCATAGGTACTTCAACTGTGAGAGACGGAATCTAAAACCACAATCCAGAAAATCACATTGTAGGATTTAAGTAATTCATTTGCATTTTATTACACGCCCAATTTTTCAGTTTTTGATTTGTTAAAAAAAGTTTGAAATATCCAATAAATGTCGTTCCACTTCATGATTGTGTCCCACTTGTTGTTGATTCTTCACAAAAAAATACAGTTTTATATCTTTATGTTTGAAGCCTGAAATGTGGCAAAAGGTCGCAAAGTTCAAGGGGGCCGAATACTTTCGCAAGGCACTTGTGTCTCTATAGTATATAGTGTCTCTCTAGTATATAGTGTATATATATTGTGTCTCTATAGTATATATAGTGTATATATATTGTGTCTCTATAGTATATAGTGTATATATATATTGTGTCTCTATAGTATATAGTGTATATATATTGTGTCTCTATAGTATATAGTGTCTCTATAGTATATAGTGTATATATATTGTGTCTCTATAGTATATAGTGTGTATATATAGTGTCTCTATAGTATATAGTGTATATATATTGTGTCTCTATAGTATATAGTGTATATATATTGTGTCTCTATAGTATATAGTGTATATATATATTGTGTCTCTATAGTATATAGTGTATATATATTGTGTCTCTATAATATATAGTGTATATATATTGTGTCTCTATAGTATATAGTGTGTATATATATATTGTGTCTCTATAGTGTATAGTGTATATATATTGTGTCTCTATAGTATATAGTGTATATATATTGTGTCTCTATAGTATATAGTATATATATATATTGTGTCTCTATAGTATATAGTGTATATATATTGTGTCTCTATAGTATATAGTGTATATATATTGTATCTCTATATTATATAGTGTATATATATATTGTGTCTCTATAGTATATAGTGTATATATATATATTGTGTCTCTATAGTATATAGTGTATATATATATTGTGTCTCTATAGTATATAGTGTATATATATATTGTGTCTCTATAGTATATAGTGTATATATATTGTGTCTCTATAGTATATAGTGTGTATATATATATTGTGTCTCTATAGTATATAGTGTGTATATATATATTGTGTCTCTATAGTATATAGTGTGTATATATATTGTGTCTCTATAGTATATAGTGTATATATATTGTGTCTCTATAGTATATAGTGTATATATATTGTGTCTCTATAGTATATAGTGTATATATATTATATAGTGTATATATATTGTGTCTCTATAGTATATAGTGTCTATATAGTGTATATATATTGTGTCTCTATAGTATATAGTGTCTCTATAGTATATAGTGTCTCTATAGTATATAGTGTCTCTATAGTATATAGTGTCTCTATAGTATATAGTGTATTTATATAGTGTCTCTATAGTATATAGTATATATATATTGTGTCTCTATATTATATAGTGTGTATATATATTGTGTCTCTATAGTATATAGTATATATATATTGTGTCTCTATATTATATAGTGTATATATATATATTGTGTCTCTATAGTATATAGTATATATATATTGTGTCTCTATATTATATAGTGTATATATATATATTGTGTCTCTATAGTATATAGTGTATATATATTGTGTCTCTATAGTATATAGTGTATATATATTGTGTCTCTATAGTATATAGTGTATATATATTGTGTCTCTATATTATATAGTGTATATATATATTGTGTCTCTATATTATATAGTGTATATATATATTGTGTCTCTATAGTATATAGTGTATATATATTGTGTCTCTATAGTATATAGTGTATATATATTGTGTCTCTATATTATATAGTGTATATATATATATTGTGTCTCTATATTATATAGTGTATATATATTGTGTCTCTATAGTATATAGTGTATATATATTGTGTCTCTATAGTATATAGTGTGTATATATATATTGTGTCTCTATAGTATATAGTGTGTATATATATTGTGTCTCTATAGTATATAGTGTGTATATATATTGTGTCTCTATAGTATATAGTGTATATATATTGTGTCTCTATAGTATATAGTGTATATATATTATATAGTGTATATATATTGTGTCTCTATAGTATATAGTGTCTATATAGTGTATATATATTGTGTCTCTATAGTATATAGTGTCTCTATAGTATATAGTGTCTCTATAGTATATAGTGTCTCTATAGTATATAGTGTATTTATATAGTGTCTCTATAGTATATAGTATATATATATTGTGTCTCTATATTATATAGTGTATATATATATATTGTGTCTCTATAGTATATAGTGTATATATATTGTGTCTCTATAGTATATAGTGTATATATATTGTGTCTCTATAGTATATAGTGTATATATATTGTGTCTCTATATTATATAGTGTATATATATATTGTGTCTCTATAGTATATAGTGTATATATATTGTGTCTCTATAGTATATAGTGTCTCTATAGTATATAGTGTATATATATTGTGTCTCTATATTATATAGTGTATATATATATTGTGTCTCTATATTATATAGTGTATATATATTGTGTCTCTATAGTATATAGTGTATATATATATATTGTGTCTCTATATTATATAGTGTATATATATATTGTGTCTCTATATTATATAGTGTATATATATATTGTGTCTCTATAGTATATAGTGTATATATATTGTGTCTCTATAGTATATAGTGTATATATATTGTGTCTCTATATTATATAGTGTATATATATATATTGTGTCTCTATATTATATAGTGTATATATATTGTGTCTCTATAGTATATAGTGTATATATATTGTGTCTCTATAGTATATAGTGTGTATATATATATTGTGTCTCTATAGTATATAGTGTATATATATTGTGTCTCTATAGTATATAGTGTGTATATATATTGTGTCTCTATAGTATATAGTGTATATATATTGTGTCTCTATAGTATATAGTGTATATATATTATATAGTGTATATATATTGTGTCTCTATAGTATATAGTGTCTATATAGTGTATATATATTGTGTCTCTATAGTATATAGTGTCTCTATAGTATATAGTGTCTCTATAGTATATAGTGTCTCTATAGTATATAGTGTATTTATATAGTGTCTCTATAGTATATAGTATATATATATTGTGTCTCTATATTATATAGTGTATATATATATATTGTGTCTCTATAGTATATAGTGTATATATATTGTGTCTCTATAGTATATAGTGTATATATATTGTGTCTCTATAGTATATAGTGTATATATATTGTGTCTCTATATTATATAGTGTATATATATATTGTGTCTCTATAGTATATAGTGTATATATATTGTGTCTCTATAGTATATAGTGTCTCTATAGTATATAGTGTATATATATTGTGTCTCTATATTATATAGTGTATATATATATTGTGTCTCTATATTATATAGTGTATATATATATTGTGTCTCTATAGTATATAGTGTATATATATATATTGTGTCTCTATAGTATATAGTATATATATATTGTGTCTCTATATTATATAGTGTATATATATATATTGTGTCTCTATATTATATAGTGTATATATATTGTGTCTCTATAGTATATAGTGTATATATATTGTGTCTCTATATTATATAGTGTATATATATTGTGTCTCTATAGTATATAGTATATATATATATATTGTGTCTCTATAGTATATAGTGTATATATATATTGTGTCTCTATAGTATATAGTGTATATATATTGTGTCTCTATAGTATATAGTATATATATATATTGTGTCTCTATAGTATATAGTGTATATATATTGTGTCTCTATATTATATAGTGTATATATATTGTGTCTCTATAATATATAGTGTATATATATTGTGTCTCTATAGTAAATAGTGTGTATATATATATTGTGTCTCTATAGTGTATAGTGTATATATATTGTGTCTCTATAGTATATAGTGTATATATATATTGTGTCTCTATATTATATAGTGTATATATATATTGTGTCTCTATAGTATATAGTGTCTCTATAGTATATAGTGTATATATTGTGTCTCTATAGTATATAGTGTATATATATTGTGTCTCTATAGTATATAGTGTATATATATTGTGTCTCTATAGTATATAGTGTCTCTATAGTGTATAGTGTATATATATTGTGTCTCTATAGTATATAGTGTATATATATTGTGTCTCTATAGTATATAGTGTATATATATTGTGTCTCTATAGTATATAGTGTCTCTATAGTATATAGTGTATATATATTGTGTCTCTATAGTATATAGTGTGTATATATAGTGTCTCTATAGTATATAGTGTATATATATTGTGTCTCTATAGTATATAGTGTATATATATTGTGTCTCTATAGTATATAGTGTATATATATATTGTGTCTCTATAGTATATAGTGTATATATATTGTGTCTCTATAATATATAGTGTATATATATTGTGTCTCTATAGTATATAGTGTATATATATATTGTGTCTCTATAGTGTATAGTGTATATATATTGTGTCTCTATAGTATATAGTGTATATATATTGTGTCTCTATAGTATATAGTGTATATATATTGTGTCTCTATAGTATATAGTGTCTCTATAGTATATAGTGTATATATATTGTGTCTCTATAGTATATAGTGTGTATATATAGTGTCTCTATAGTATATAGTGTATATATATTGTGTCTCTATAGTATATAGTGTATATATATTGTGTCTCTATATTATATAGTGTATATATATATATTGTGTCTCTATAGTATATAGTATATATATATTGTGTCTCTATATTATATAGTGTATATATATATATTGTGTCTCTATAGTATATAGTGTATATATATATATTGTGTCTCTATAGTATATAGTGTATATATATTGTGTCTCTATAGTATATAGTGTATATATATTGTGTCTCTATATTATATAGTGTATATATATATTGTGTCTCTATATTATATAGTGTATATATATATTGTGTCTCTATAGTATATAGTGTATATATATTGTGTCTCTATAGTATATAGTGTATATATATTGTGTCTCTATATTATATAGTGTATATATATATATTGTGTCTCTATATTATATAGTGTATATATATTGTGTCTCTATAGTATATAGTGTATATATATTGTGTCTCTATAGTATATAGTGTGTATATATATATTGTGTCTCTATAGTATATAGTGTGTATATATATTGTGTCTCTATAGTATATAGTGTATATATATTGTGTCTCTATAGTATATAGTGTATATATATTATATAGTGTATATATATTGTGTCTCTATAGTATATAGTGTCTATATAGTGTATATATATTGTGTCTCTATAGTATATAGTGTCTCTATAGTATATAGTGTCTCTATAGTGTCTCTATAGTATATAGTGTCTCTATAGTATATAGTGTATTTATATAGTGTCTCTATAGTATATAGTATATATATATTGTGTCTCTATAGTATATAGTGTATATATATTGTGTCTCTATAGTATATAGTGTATATATATTGTATCTCTATATTATATAGTGTGTATATATATTGTGTCTCTATAGTATATAGTGTATATATATATATTGTGTCTCTATAGTATATAGTGTATATATATATTGTGTCTCTATAGTATATAGTGTATATATATTGTGTCTCTATAGTATATAGTGTATATATATTGTGTCTCTATAGTATATAGTGTGTATATATATATTGTGTCTCTATAGTATATAGTGTGTATATATATATTGTGTCTCTATAGTATATAGTGTGTATATATATTGTGTCTCTATAGTATATAGTGTATATATATTGTGTCTCTATAGTATATAGTGTATATATATTGTGTCTCTATAGTATATAGTGTATATATATTATATAGTGTATATATATTGTGTCTCTATAGTATATAGTGTCTATATAGTGTATATATATTGTGTCTCTATAGTATATAGTGTCTCTATAGTATATAGTGTCTCTATAGTATATAGTGTCTCTATAGTATATAGTGTATTTATATAGTGTCTCTATAGTATATAGTATATATATATTGTGTCTCTATATTATATAGTGTATATATATATATTGTGTCTCTATAGTATATAGTATATATATATTGTGTCTCTATATTATATAGTGTATATATATATATTGTGTCTCTATAGTATATAGTGTATATATATTGTGTCTCTATAGTATATAGTGTATATATATTGTGTCTCTATAGTATATAGTGTATATATATTGTGTCTCTATATTATATAGTGTATATATATATTGTGTCTCTATAGTATATAGTGTATATATATTGTGTCTCTATATTATATAGTGTATATATATATATTGTGTCTCTATATTATATAGTGTATATATATTGTGTCTCTATAGTATATAGTGTATATATATTGTGTCTCTATATTATATAGTGTATATATATTGTGTCTCTATAGTATATAGTATATATATATATATTGTGTCTCTATAGTATATAGTGTATATATATATTGTGTCTCTAGTATATAGTGTATATATATTGTGTCTCTATAGTATATAGTATATATATATATTGTGTCTCTATAGTATATAGTGTATATATATTGTGTCTCTATATTATATAGTGTATATATATTGTGTCTCTATAATATATAGTGTATATATATTGTGTCTCTATAGTAAATAGTGTGTATATATATATTGTGTCTCTATAGTGTATAGTGTATATATATTGTGTCTCTATAGTATATAGTGTATATATATATTGTGTCTCTATATTATATAGTGTATATATATATTGTGTCTCTATAGTATATAGTGTCTCTATAGTATATAGTGTGTATATATTGTGTCTCTATAGTATATAGTGTATATATATTGTGTCTCTATAGTATATAGTGTATATATATTGTGTCTCTATAGTATATAGTGTCTCTATAGTGTATAGTGTATATATATTGTGTCTCTATAGTATATAGTGTATATATATTGTGTCTCTATAGTATATAGTGTATATATATTGTGTCTCTATAGTATATAGTGTCTCTATAGTATATAGTGTATATATATTGTGTCTCTATAGTATATAGTGTGTATATATAGTGTCTCTATAGTATATAGTGTATATATATTGTGTCTCTATAGTATATAGTGTATATATATTGTGTCTCTATAGTATATAGTGTATATATATATTGTGTCTCTATAGTATATAGTGTATATATATTGTGTCTCTATAATATATAGTGTATATATATTGTGTCTCTATAGTATATAGTGTGTATATATATATTGTGTCTCTATAGTGTATAGTGTATATATATTGTGTCTCTATAGTATATAGTGTATATATATTGTGTCTCTATAGTATATAGTGTATATATATTGTGTCTCTATAGTATATAGTGTCTCTATAGTATATAGTGTATATATATTGTGTCTCTATAGTATATAGTGTGTATATATAGTGTCTCTATAGTATATAGTGTATATATATTGTGTCTCTATAGTATATAGTGTATATATATTGTGTCTCTATATTATATAGTGTATATATATATATTGTGTCTCTATAGTATATAGTATATATATATTGTGTCTCTATATTATATAGTGTATATATATATATTGTGTCTCTATAGTATATAGTGTATATATATATATATTGTGTCTCTATAGTATATAGTGTATATATATTGTGTCTCTATAGTATATAGTGTATATATATTGTGTCTCTATATTATATAGTGTATATATATATTGTGTCTCTATATTATATAGTGTATATATATATTGTGTCTCTATAGTATATAGTGTATATACATTTACATTTAAGTCATTTAGCAGACGCTCTTATCCAGAGCGACTTACAAATTGGTGCATTCACCTTAAGACATCCAGTGGAACAGCCACTTTACAATAGTGCATCTAAATCTTTTAAGGGGGGGGAGGGTGAGAAGGATTACTTTATCCTATCCTAGGTATTCCTGAAAGAGGTGGGGTTTCAGGTGTCTCCGGAAGGTGGTGATTGACTCCGCTGTCCTGGCGTCGTGAGGGAGTTTGTTCCACCATAGGGGGGCCAGAGCAGCGAACAGTTTTGACTGGGCTGCGCGGGAACTGTACTTCCTCAGTGGTAGGGAGGCGAGCAGGCCAGAGGTGGATGAACGCAGTGCCCTTGTTTGGGTGTAGGGCCTGATCAGAGCCTGGAGGTACTGAGGTGCCGTTCCCTCACAGCTCCGTAGGCAAGCACCATGGTCTTGTAGCGGATGCGAGCTTCAACTGGAAGCCAGTGGAGAGAGCGGAGGAGCGGGGTGACGTGAGAGAACTTGGGAAGGTTGAACACCAGACGGGCTGCGGCGTTCTGGATGAGTTGTAGGGGTTTTATGGCACAGGCAGGGAGCCCAGCCAACAGCGAGTTGCAGTAATCCAGACGGGAGATGACAAGTGCCTGGATTAGGACCTGCGCTGCTTCCTGTGTGAGGCAGGGTCGTACTCTGCGGATGTTGTAGAGCATGAACCTACAAGAACGGGCCACCGCCTTGATGTTAGTTGAGAACGACAGGGTGTTGTCCAGGATCACGCCAAGGTTCTTAGCGCTCTGGGAGGAGGACACAATGGAGTTGTCAACCGTGATGGCGAGATCATGGAACGGGCAGTCCTTCCCCGGGAGGAAGAGCAGCTCCATCTTGCCGAGGTTCAGCTTGAGGTGGTGATCCGTCATATAGTATAGTATATATATTGTGTCTCTATAGTATATAGTGTATATATATTGTGTCTCTATATTATATAGTGTATATATATATATTGTGTCTCTATATTATATAGTGTATATATATTGTGTCTCTATAGTATATAGTGTATATATATTGTGTCTCTATAGTATATAGTGTGTATATATATATTGTGTCTCTATAGTATATAGTGTGTATATATATTGTGTCTCTATAGTATATAGTGTATATATATTGTGTCTCTATAGTATATAGTGTATATATATTGTGTCTCTATAGTATATAGTGTATATATATTATATAGTGTATATATATTGTGTCTCTATAGTATATAGTGTCTATATAGTGTATATATATTGTGTCTCTATAGTATATAGTGTCTCTATAGTATATAGTGTCTATAGTATATAGTGTCTCTATAGTATATAGTGTCTCTATAGTATATAGTGTATTTATATAGTGTCTCTATAGTATATAGTATATATATATTGTGTCTCTATATTATATAGTGTATATATATATATTGTGTCTCTATAGTATATAGTATATATATATTGTGTCTCTATATTATATAGTGTATATATATATATTGTGTCTCTATAGTATATAGTGTATATATATTGTGTCTCTATAGTATATAGTGTATATATATTGTGTCTCTATATTATATAGTGTATATATATATTGTGTCTCTATAGTATATAGTGTATATATATTGTGTCTCTATAGTATATAGTGTATATATATTGTGTCTCTATATTATATAGTGTATATATATATATTGTGTCTCTATATTATATAGTGTATATATATTGTGTCTCTATAGTATATAGTGTATATATATTGTGTCTCTATATTATATAGTGTATATATATTGTGTCTCTATAGTATATAGTATATATATATATATTGTGTCTCTATAGTATATAGTGTATATATATATTGTGTCTCTATAGTATATAGTGTATATATATTGTGTCTCTATAGTATATAGTATATATATATATTGTGTCTCTATAGTATATAGTGTATATATATTGTGTCTCTATATTATATAGTGTATATATATTGTGTCTCTATAATATATAGTGTATATATATTGTGTCTCTATAGTAAATAGTGTGTATATATATATTGTGTCTCTATAGTGTATAGTGTATATATATTGTGTCTCTATAGTATATAGTGTATATATATATTGTGTCTCTATATTATATAGTGTATATATATATTGTGTCTCTATAGTATATAGTGTCTCTATAGTATATAGTGTATATATTGTGTCTCTATAGTATATAGTGTATATATATTGTGTCTCTATAGTATATAGTGTATATATATTGTGTCTCTATAGTATATAGTGTCTCTATAGTGTATAGTGTATATATATTGTGTCTCTATAGTATATAGTGTATATATATTGTGTCTCTATAGTATATAGTGTATATATATTGTGTCTCTATAGTATATAGTGTATATATATTGTGTCTCTATAGTATATAGTGTCTCTATAGTATATAGTGTATATATATTGTGTCTCTATAGTATATAGTGTGTATATATAGTGTCTCTATAGTATATAGTGTATATATATTGTGTCTCTATAGTATATAGTGTATATATATTGTGTCTCTATAGTATATAGTGTATATATATATTGTGTCTCTATAGTATATAGTGTATATATATTGTGTCTCTATAATATATAGTGTATATATATTGTGTCTCTATAGTATATAGTGTGTATATATATATTGTGTCTCTATAGTGTATAGTGTATATATATTGTGTCTCTATAGTATATAGTGTATATATATTGTGTCTCTATAGTATATAGTATATATATATATATTGTGTCTCTATAGTATATAGTGTATATATATTGTGTCTCTATAGTATATAGTGTATATATATTGTGTCTCTATATTATATAGTGTGTATATATATTGTGTCTCTATAGTATATAGTGTATATATATATTGTGTCTCTATAGTATATAGTGTATATATATATTGTGTCTCTATAGTATATAGTGTATATATATATTGTGTCTCTATAGTATATAGTGTCTCTATAGTATATAGTGTGTATATATATTGTGTCTCTATAGTATATAGTGTCTCTATAGTATATAGTGTGTATATATATTGTGTCTCTATAGTATATAGTGTATATATATTGTGTCTCTATAGTATATAGTGTATATATATATTGTGTCTCTATAGTATATAGTGTATATATATTGTGTCTCTATAGTATATAGTGTGTATATATATATTGTGTCTCTATAGTATATAGTGTGTATATATATATTGTGTCTCTATAGTATATAGTGTGTATATATATTGTGTCTCTATAGTATATAGTGTATATATATTGTGTCTCTATAGTATATAGTGTATATATATTGTGTCTCTATAGTATATAGTGTATATATATTATATAGTGTATATATATTGTGTCTCTATAGTATATAGTGTCTATATAGTGTATATATATTGTGTCTCTATAGTATATAGTGTCTATATAGTGTATATATATTGTGTCTCTATAGTATATAGTGTCTCTATAGTATATAGTGTCTCTATAGTATATAGTGTATTTATATAGTGTCTCTATAGTATATAGTATATATATATTGTGTCTCTATATTATATAGTGTATATATATATATTGTGTCTCTATAGTATATAGTATATATATATTGTGTCTCTATTATATAGTGTATATATATTGTGTCTCTATAGTATATAGTGTATATATATTGTGTCTCTATAGTATATAGTGTATATATATTGTGTCTCTATATTATATAGTGTATATATATATTGTGTCTCTATATTATATAGTGTATATATATATTGTGTCTCTATAGTATATAGTGTATATATATTGTGTCTCTATAGTATATAGTGTATATATATTGTGTCTCTATATTATATAGTGTATATATATATATTGTGTCTCTATATTATATAGTGTATATATATATATTGTGTCTCTATATTATATAGTGTATATATATTGTGTCTCTATAGTATATAGTGTATATATATTGTGTCTCTATAGTATATAGTGTGTATATATATATTGTGTCTCTATAGTATATAGTGTGTATATATATTGTGTCTCTATAGTATATAGTGTATATATATTGTGTCTCTATAGTATATAGTGTATATATATTGTGTCTCTATAGTATATAGTGTATATATATTGTGTCTCTATAGTATATAGTGTCTATATAGTGTATATATATTGTGTCTCTATAGTATATAGTGTCTCTATAGTATATAGTGTCTCTATAGTATATAGTGTCTCTATAGTATATAGTGTCTCTATAGTATATAGTGTATTTATATAGTGTCTCTATAGTATATAGTATATATATATTGTGTCTCTATATTATATAGTGTATATATATATATTGTGTCTCTATAGTATATAGTATATATATATTGTGTCTCTATATTATATAGTGTATATATATTGTGTCTCTATAGTATATAGTGTATATATATTGTGTCTCTATAGTATATAGTGTATATATATTGTGTCTCTATATTATATAGTGTATATATATATTGTGTCTCTATAGTATATAGTGTATATATATTGTGTCTCTATAGTATATAGTGTATATATATTGTGTCTCTATAGTATATAGTATATATATATATATTGTGTCTCTATAGTATATAGTGTATATATATATTGTGTCTCTATAGTATATAGTGTATATATATTGTGTCTCTATAGTATATAGTATATATATATTGTGTCTCTATAGTGTATAGTGTATATATATATATTGTGTCTCTATAGTATATAGTGTCTCTATAGTATATAGTGTCTCTATAGTATATAGTGTGTATATATTGTGTCTCTATAGTATATAGTGTATATATATTGTGTCTCTATAGTATATATTGTATATATATATATTGTGTCTCTATAGTGTATAGTGTATATATATATATTGTGTCTCTATAGTATATAGTGTCTCTATAGTTTATAGTGTGTATATATATTGTGTCTCTATAGTATATAGTGTATATATATTGTCTCTATAGTATATAGTGTATATATATTGTGTCTCTATAGTATATAGTGTATATATATTGTGTCTCTATAGTATATAGTGTATATATATTGTGTCTCTATAGTATATAGTGTATATATATTGTGTCTCTATAGTATATAGTGTATATATATTGTGTCTCTATAGTATATAGTGTATATACATTGTGTCTCTATAGTATATAGTGTATATACATTGTGTCTCTATAGTATATAGTGTATATATATTGTGTCTCTATAGTATATAGTGTATATATATTTATAATGTATTACAGAGCCTTCCCATAAATCCACTCAGGTTTCTTCTACTGGGATCTTCGGACTGATTAGAGCGACGTTGATGTTGTGCCGTGATGCCAGCAGATTACAGATGGCCTTTGCCGGTCGCTCATCCTCTCCATTCATCAGTGAGTCGATGGCTTGAAGAGTCTCACTGGAAATGGAACACAACATGTTCAGCAGACAGTAAAGACCAGCAGTCGATTTATTTCAGCATGATTTTTTAGCATTTATTAAGCCTACTTTACAGTATTGTAACCTGCTTTACCTGTTCATTTTCCTGGGCTTTCGGCGTTCGGCGTTATCCCAGGCGAATAGCACAGACCGCGAGCCTCATCCCCATGTGGGACTGTATTTCACCGACGTCTTTAATAATTCACGGCTCCTTTCTCTGTGCTGGAGTTCGTTAAACAATACAAAAGAAGCCTGCCACCCTTGATGAGCTACCAGCAGGGCAGTAGACTCTTACCGAGTCCAAATGTTTTCTATCCACGTCTGGATGGATTCAGAACCACTTACTACGGGAATAAATATCACGGCATGGGGACAGGTCTTGATCAATCAATCTGATCTTTATTTGGAAATGTCAGGATTGTTTTTGTGCTCTTCGCTAATCACAATATTAACAACTCTAACAAATGCATTCATGAATTAAATGGCTTTAGCCGGCATGTCATGGTTCATGTGATAAAGGTGCTCATGGGCCTAATTTATATAATGAATATTAATTTGGAGGGTAGAAATTATTCAACATTAAAGCATTAGGTGTCTCACTAAAGGCGTCAGTCATACAAAAGTTGTACTTAAATCCGAACTGGTTCTCTAGTAAATTAGTAAGAATGTCTCAAGAAATACCCTTTTCCTTTTATTCAGATTACAACCTCTACCTTTATTCAGATTACAACCTCTCACTTTACTAAGATTACATTTACATTACATTTAAGTCATTTAGCAGACGCTCTTATCCAGAGCGACTTACAAATTGGTGCGTTCACCTTAAGACATCCAGTGGAGCAGCCACTTTACAATAGTGCATCTAAATCTTTTAAGGGGGGTGAGAAGGATTACTTTATCCTATCCTAGGTATTCCTGAAAGAGGTGGGGTTTCAGGTGTCTCCGGAAGGTGGTGATTGACTCCGCTGTCCTGGCGTCGTGAGGGAGTTTGTTCCACCATTGGGGGGCCAGAGCAGCGAACAGTTTTGACTGGGCTGCGCGGGAACTGTACTTCCTCAGTGGTAGGGAGGCGAGCAGGCCAGAGGTGGATGAACGCAGTGCCCTTGTTTGGGTGTAGGGCCTGATCAGAGCCTGGAGGTACTGAGGTGCCGTTTCCCTCACAGCTCCGTAGGCAAGCACCATGGTCTTGTAGCGGATGCGAGCTTCAACTGGAAGCCAGTGGAGAGAGCGGAGGAGCGGGGTGACGTGAGAGAACTTGGGAAGGTTGAACACCAGACGGGCTGCGGCGTTCTGGATGAGTTGTAGGGGTTTAATGGCACAGGCAGGGAGCCCAGCCAACAAGATTACAACCTCTCACTTTATTCAGATTACAACCTCTCACTTTACTAAGATTACAACCTCTCACTTTATTCAGATTACAACCTCTCACTTTATTCAGATTACAACCTCTCCCTTTACTCAGATTACAACCTCTCACTTTACTAAGATTACAACCTCTCACTTTATTCAGATTACAACCTCTCACTTTATTCAGATTACAACCTCTCTCTTTATTCAGATTACAACCTCTCCCTTTATTCAGATTACAACCTCTCACTTTATTCAGATTACAACCTCTCACTTTATTCAGATTACAACCTCTCACTTTACTAAGATTACAACCTCTCCCTTTATTCAGATTACAACCTCTCCTTTTATTCAGATTACAACCTCTCCCTTTATTCAGATTACAACCTCTCCCTTTATTCAGATTACAACCTCTCACTTTATTCAGATTACAACCTCTCCCTTTATTCAGATTACAACCTCTCCCTTTATTCAGATTACAACCTCTCACTGTATTCAGATTATAACCTCTCACTGTATTCAGATTACAACCTCTCATTTTATTCAGATTACAGCCTCTCCCTTTATTCAGATTACAACCTCTCACTGTATTCAGATTACAACCTCTCCCTTTATTCAGATTACAACCTCTCCCTTTACTCAGATTACAACCTCTCCCTTTATTCAGATTACAACCTCTCCCTTTATTCAGATTACAACCTCTCACTTTATTCAGATTACAACCTCTCACTTTATTCAGATTACAACCTCTCACTTTACTAAGATTACAACCTCTCACTTTATTCAGATTACAACCTCTCACTTTACTAAGATTACAACCTCTCACTTTATTCAGATTACAACCTCTCACTTTATTCAGATTACAACCTCTCTCTTTATTCAGATTACAACCTCTCCCTTTATTCAGATTACAACCTCTCACTTTATTCAGATTACAACCTCTCCTTTTATTCAGATTACAACCTCTCCCTTTATTCAGATTACAACCTCTCCCTTTATTCAGATTACAACCTCTCACTTTATTCAGATTACAACCTCTCCCTTTATTCAGATTACAACCTCTCCCTTTATTCAGATTACAACCTCTCCCTTTATTCAGATTACAACCTCTCACTGTATTCAGATTACAACCTCTCACTGTATTCAGATTACAACCTCTCATTTTATTCAGATTACAGCCTCTCCCTTTATTCAGATTACAACCTCTCACTGTATTCAGATTACAACCTCTCCCTTTATTCAGATTACAACCTCTCCCTTTACTCAGATTACAACCTCTCCCTTTATTCAGATTACAACCTCTCCCATTATTCAGATTACAACCTCTCACTTTATTCAGATTACAACCTCTCACTTTATTCAGATTACAACCTCTCCCTTTATTCAGATTACAACCTCTCCCTTTATTCAGATTACAACCTATTCCTTTACTCAGATTACAAACCTCTCCCTTTATTCAGATTACAACCTCTCCCTTTATTCAGATTACAACCTCTGACTTTATTCAGATTACAACCTCTGACTTTATTCAGATTACAACCTCTCCCTTTATTCAGATTACAACCTCTCATTTTATTCAGATTACAACCTCTCTCTTTATTCAGATTACAACCTCTCCCTTTATTCAGATTACAACCTCTCCCTTTATTCAGATTACAACCTCTCCTTTTATTCAGATTACAACCTCTCCCTTTATTCAGATTACAACCTCTCCCTTTATTCAGATTACAACCTCTCACTTTATTCAGATTACAACCTCTCACTTTATTCAGATTACAACCTCTCCCTTTATTCAGATTACAACCTCTCACTGTATTCAGATTACAACCTCTCACTGTATTCAGATTACAACCTCTCACTGTATTCAGATTACAACCTCTCCCTTTATTCAGATTACAACCTCTCCCTTTACTCAGATTACAACCTCTCCCTTTACTCAGATTACAACCTCTCCCTTTATTCAGATTACAACCTCTCACTGTATTCAGATTACAACCTCTCCCTTTATTCAGATTACAACCTCTCACTGTATTCAGATTACAACCTCTCCCTTTATTCAGATTACAACCTCTCCCTTTACTCAGATTACAACCTCTCCCTTTATTCAGATTACAACCTCTCCCTTTATTCAGATTACAACCTCTCCCTTTATTCAGATTACAACCTCTCACTGTATTCAGATTACAACCTCTCACTGTATTCAGATTACAACCTCTCATTTTATTCAGATTACAGCCTCTCCCTTTATTCAGATTACAACCTCTCACTGTATTCAGATTACAACCTCTCCCTTTATTCAGATTACAACCTCTCCCTTTACTCAGATTACAACCTCTCCCTTTATTCAGATTACAACCTCTCCCTTTATTCAGATTACAACCTCTCACTTTATTCAGATTACAACCTCTCACTTTATTCAGATTACAACCTCTCCCTTTATTCAGATTACAACCTCTCCCTTTATTCAGATTACAACCTCTCCCTTTATTCAGATTACAACCTCTCACTTTCCTCAGATTACAACCTCTCACTTTATTCAGATTACAACCTCTCCCTTTACTCAGATTACAACCTCTCCCTTTATTCAGATTACAACCTATTCCTTTACTCAGATTACAAACCTCTCCCTTTATTCAGATTACAACCTCTCCCTTTACTCAGATTACAACCTCTCCCTTTTCAGATTACAACCTCTGACTTTATTCAGATTACAACCTCTGACTTTATTCAGATTACAACCTCTGACTTTATTCAGATTACAACCTCTCCCTTTATTCAGATTACAACCTCTCCCTTTATTCAGATTACAACCTCTCATTTTATTCAGATTACAACCTCTCCTCTATTCAGATTACAACCTCTCCCTTTATTCAGATTACAACCTCTCCTCTATTCAGATTACAACCTCTCACTTTATTCAGATTACAACCTCTCACTTTACTCAGATTACAACCTTTCACTTTATTCAGATTACAACCTCTCACTTTATTCAGATTACAACCTCTCACTTTACTCAGATTACAACCTCTCCCTTTACTCAGATTACAACCTCTCCCTTTATTCAGATTACAACCTCTCCCTTTATTCAGATTACAACCTCTCCCTTTATTCAGATTACAACCTCTCCCTTTATTCAGATTACAACCTCTTCCTTTATTCAGATTACAACCTCTCCCTTTATTCAGATTACAACCTCTCCCTTTATTCAGATTACAACCTATCCCTTTATTCATATTACAACCTATCCCTTTATTCAGATTACAACCTCTCCCTTTACTCAGATTACAACCTCTCCCTTTATTCAGATTACAACCTCTCCCTTTATTCAGATTACAACCTCTCCCTTTATTCAGATTACAACCTCTCCCTTTATTCAGATTACAACCTCTCCCTTTACTCAGATTACAACCTCTCCCTTTACTCAGATTACAACCTCTCCCTTTCGGTTATTTGAAAGCGAAATAATCTCAGAAATATCGTTCTTTTTAAAACAAGCCACAGAAAGTTGGTTGAAATTTCAGTTTAATCCACCAGAACAAATAAAACAACAAATATGGTGGTTAAACTCAAATATACTTTAAAAATATATTTTTCTATTTCGATAAAGTGTTTAAAAAAGTTATAATTTCAGTGAATGATATCTTTAATAGGACTGGTGGTGACACATGCAGCTAACACAGACATATGGAAATGTCTGCTCTACCCAAAACATTTCATTTCTGTCATGGAAATGTTCCTATTACCAATTCATTTACCGGTTATATGCCTTTAGTTTTCCATGTGGACCAATTCATCTGTGAATTGTGAAGAGCTGTCTAAGGATTGTTCCAGAAGGTTGTGTTTCTAGGGAGGGATATTGGTTGTTTCCAGATGGTTGTGTTTCTAGGGAGGGATATTGGTTGTTTCCAGATGGTTGTGTTTCTAGGGAGGGATATTGGGAGGAGGGATATTGGTTGTTTCCAGGAGGTTGTGTTTCTAGGGAGGGATATTGGTTGTTTCCAGGAGGTTGGTTTCTAGGGAGGGATATTGGTTGTTTCCAGAAGGTTGTGTTTCTAGGGAGGGATATTGGTTGTTTCCAGGAGGTTGTGTTTCTAGGGAGGGATATTGGTTGTTTCCAGATGGTTGTGTTTCTAGGGAGGGATATTGGGCGGAGGGATATTGGTTGTTTCCAGAAGGTTGTGTGTCTAGGGAGGGATATTGGTTGTTTCTAGGGAGGGATATTGGTTGTTTCTAGGGAGGGATATTGGTTGTTTCTAGGGAGGGATATTGGTTGTTTCTAGGGAGGGATATTGGTTGTTTCTAGGGAGGGATATTGGTTGTTTCTAGGGAGGGATATTGGTTGTTTCCAGGAGGTTGTGTTTCTAGGGAGGGATATTGGGAGGAGGGATATTGGTTGTTTCCAGGAGGTTGTGTTTCTAGGGAGGGATATTGGTTGTTTCCAGGAGGTTGTGTTTCTAGGGAGGGATATTGGTTGTTTCCAGGAGGTTGTGTTTCTAGGGAGGGATATTGGTTGTTTCCAGATGGTTGTGTTTCTAGGGAGGGATATTGGTTGTTTCCAGGAGGTTGTGTTTCTAGGGAGGGATATTGGTTGTTTCCAGATGGTTGTGTTTCTAGGGAGGGATATTTGTTGTTTCCAGGAGGTTGTGTTTCTAGGGAGGGATATTGGTTGTTTCCAGATGGTTGTGTTTCTAGGGAGGGATATTGGTTGTTTCCAGGAGGTTGTGTTTCTAGGGAGGGATATTGGTTGTTTGTAGGAGGTTGTGTTTCTATGGAGGGATATTGGTTGTTTCCAGAAGGTTGTGTTTCTAGGGAGGGATATTGGTTGTTTCTAGGGAGGGATGTTGGTTGTTTCCAGATGGTTGTGTTTCTAGGGAGGGATATTGGTTGTTTCCAGATGGTTGTGTGTCTAGGGAGGGATATTGGTTGTTTCCAGATGGTTGTGTTTCTAGGGAGGGATATTGGGAGGAGGGATATTGGTTGTTTCCAGATGGTTGTGTTTCTAGGGAGGGATATTGGGAGGAGGGATATTGGCTGTTTCCAGATGGTTGTGTGTCTAGGGAGGGATATTGGTTGTTTCCAGATGGTTGTGTGTCTCGTTAGGGATATTGGTTGTTTCCAGATGGTTGTGTTTCTAGGGAGGGATATTGGTTGTTTCCAGATGGTTGTGTGTCTAGGGAGGGATATTGGTTGTTTCCAGATGGTTGTGTTTCTAGGGAGGGATATTGGGAGGAGGGATATTGGTTGTTTCCAGATGGTTGTGTTTCTAGGGAGGGATATTGGTTGTTTCCAGGAGGTTGTGTTTCTAGGGAGGGATATTGGTTGTTTCCAGATGGTTGTGTTTCTAGAGAGGGATATTGGTTGTTTCCAGATGGTTGTGTGTCTAGGGAGGGATATTGGTTGTTTCCAGATGGTTGTGTTTCTAGGGAGGGATATTGGGAGGAGGGATATTGGTTGTTTCCAGATGGTTGTGTTTCTAGGGAGGGATATTGGGAGGAGGGATATTGGCTGTTTCCAGATGGTTGTGTGTCTAGGGAGGGATATTGGTTGTTTCCAGATGGTTGTGTGTCTCGTTAGGGATATTGGTTGTTTCCAGATGGTTGTGTTTCTAGGGAGGGATATTGGTTGTTTCCAGATGGTTGTGTGTCTAGGGAGGGATATTGGTTGTTTCCAGATGGTTGTCTTTCTAGGGAGGGATATTGGGAGGAGGGATATTGGTTGTTTCCAGATGGTTGTGTTTCTAGGGAGGGATATTGGGAGGAGGGATATTGGTTGTTTCCAGATGGTTGTGTTTCTAGGGAGGGATATTGGTTGTTTCCAGATGGTTGTGTTTCTAGGGAGGGATATTGGGAGGAGGGATATTGGTTGTTTCCAGATGGTTGTGTTTCTAGGGAGGGATATTGGGAGGAGGGATATTGGCTG
Organism: Oncorhynchus nerka; assembly: GCF_034236695.1. Lineage (NCBI taxonomy): Eukaryota > Metazoa > Chordata > Actinopteri > Salmoniformes > Salmonidae > Oncorhynchus > Oncorhynchus nerka. Next base: position 2,202,913 of record NC_088408.1, on the reverse strand, counting down.
TTTCCAGATGGTTGTGTTTCTAGGGAGGGATATTGGGAGGAGGGATATTGGCTGTTTCCAGATGGTTGTGTGTCTAGGGAGGGATATTGGTTGTTTCCAGATGGTTGTGTGTCTCGTTAGGGATATTGGTTGTTTCCAGATGGTTGTGTGTCTAGGGAGGGATATTGGTTGTTTCCAGATGGTTGTGTTTCTAGGGAGGGATATTGGGAGGAGGGATATTGGTTGTTTCCAGATGGTTGTGTTTCTAGGGAGGGATATTGGGAGGAGGGATATTGGCTGTTTCCAGATGGTTGTGTGTCTAGGGAGGGATATTGGTTGTTTCCAGATGGTTGTGTGTCTCGTTAGGGATATTGGTTGTTTCCAGATGGTTGTGTTTCTAGGGAGGGATATTGGTTGTTTCCAGATGGTTGTGTGTCTAGGGAGGGATATTGGTTGTTTCCAGATGGTTGTGTTTCTAGGGAGGGATATTGGGAGGAGGGATATTGGTTGTTTCCAGATGGTTGTGTTTCTAGGGAGGGATATTGGGAGGAGGGATATTGGTTGTTTCCAGATGGTTGTGTTTCTAGGGAGGGATATTGGTTGTTTCCAGATGGTTGTGTTTCTAGGGAGGGATATTGGTTGTTTCCAGATGGTTGTGTGTCTAGGGAGGGATATTGGTTGGGATATTGGTTGTTTCCAGATGGTTGTGTGTCTAGGGAGGGATATTGGTTGTTTCCAGATGGTTGTGTTTCTAGGGATGGATATTGGTTGTTTCCAGATGGTTGTGTTTCTAGGGAGGGATATTGGTTGTTTCCAGATGGTTGTGTTTCTAGGGAGGGATATTGGTTGTTTCCAGGAGGTTGTGTTTCTAGGGAGGGATATTGGTTGTTTCCAGATGGTTGTGTTTCTAGGGAGGGATATTGGTTGTTTCCAGGAGGTTGTGTTTCTAGGAGGGATATTGGTTGTTTCAGGAGGTTGTGTTTCTAGGAGGGATATTGGTTGTTTCCAGAAGGTTGTGTTTCTAGGGAGGGATATTGGTTGTTTCCAGATGGTTGTGTTTCTAGGGAGGGATATTGGTTGTTTCCAGGAGGTTGTGTTTCTAGGGAGGGATATTGGTTGTTTCCAGATGGTTGTGTTTCTAGGGAGGGATATTTGTTGTTTCCAGGAGGTTGTGTTTCTAGGGAGGGATATTGGTTGTTTCCAGATGGTTGTGTTTCTAGGGAGGGATATTGGTTGTTTCCAGGAGGTTGTGTTTATATGGAGGGATATTGGTTGTTTCCAGGAGGTTGTGTTTCTAGGGAGGGATATTGGTTGTTTCCAGAAGGTTGTGTTTCTAGGGAGGGATATTGGTTGTTTCCAGATGGTTGTGTGTCTAGGGAGGGATATTGGTTGTTTCCAGATGGTTGTGTTTCTAGGGAGGGATATTGGTTGTTTCCAGATGGTTGTGTTTCTAGGGAGGGATATTGGGAGGAGGGATATTGGTTGTTTCCAGATGGTTGTGTTTCTAGGGAGGGATATTGGGAGGAGGGATATTGGCTGTTTCCAGATGGTTGTGTGTCTAGGGAGGGATATTGGTTGTTTCCAGATGGTTGTGTGTCTAGGGAGGGATATTGGTTGTTTCTAGATGGTTGTGTTTCTAGGGAGGGATATTGGTTGTTTCCAGGAGGTTGTGTTTCTAGGGAGGGATATTGGTTGTTTCCAGGAGGTTGTGTTTCTAGGGAGGGATATTGGTTGTTTCCAGAAGGTTGTGTTTCTAGGGAGGGATATTGGGAGGAGGGATATTGGCTGTTTCCAGATGGTTGTGTGTCTAGGGAGGGATATTGGTTGTTTCCAGATGGTTGTGTTTCTAGGGAGGGATATTGGGAGGTGGGATATTGGCTGTTTCCAGATGGTTGTGTGTCTAGGGAGGGATATTGGTTGTTTCCAGATGGTTGTGTGTCTAGGGAGGGATATTGGTTGTTTCCAGATGGTTGTGTTTTTAGGGAGGGATATTGGTTGTTTCCAGATGGTTGTGTTTCTAGGGAGGGATATTGGGAGGAGGGATATTGGCTGTTTCCAGATGGTTGTGTGTCTAGGGAGGGATATTGGTTGTTTCCAGATGGTTGTGTTTCTAGGGATGGATATTGGTTGTTTCCAGATGGTTGTGTGTCTAGGGATGGATATTGGTTGTTTCCAGGAGGTTGTGTTTCTAGGGAGGGATATTGGTTGTTTCCAGGAGGTTGTGTTTCTAGGGAGGGATATTGGTTGTTTCCAGAAGGTTGTTTTTCTAGGGAGGGATATTGGTTGTTTCTAGGGAGGGATATTGGTTGTTTCCAGATGGTTGTGTTTCTAGGGAGGGATATTGGTTGTTTCCAGATGGTTGTGTGTCTAGGGAGGGATATTGGTTGTTTCCAGATGGTTGTGTTTCTAGGAGGGATATTGGGAGTAGGGATATTGGTTGTTTCCAGATGGTTGTGTTTCTAGGGAGGGATATTGGGAGGAGGGATATTGGCTGTTTCCAGATGGTTGTGTGTCTAGGAGGGATATTGGTTGTTTCCAGATGGTTGTGTGTCTCGTTAGGGATATTGGTTGTTTCCAGATGGTTGTGTTTCTAGGGAGGGATATTGGTTGTTTCCAGATGGTTGTGTTTCTAGGAGGGATATTGGTTGTTTCCAGGAGGTTGTGTTTCTAGGAGGGATATTGGTTGTTTCCAGATGGTTGTGTTTCTAGGGAGGGATATTGGTTGTTTCCAGGAGGTTGTGTTTCTAGGGAGGGATATTGGTTGTTTCCAGATGGTTGTGTTTCTAGGAGGGATATTTGTTGTTTCCAGGAGGTTGTGTTTCTAGGAGGATATTGGTTGTTTCCAGGAGGTTGTGTTTCTAGGGAGGGATATTGGTTGTTTCCAGGAGGTTGTGTTTCTAGGAGGGATATTGGTTGTTTCAGAAGGTTGTGTTTCTAGGGAGGGATATTGGTTGTTTCCAGATGGTTGTGTTTCTAGGGAGGGATATTGGTTGTTTCCAGGAGGTTGTGTTTCTAGGGAGGGATATTGGTTGTTTCCAGGAGGTTGTGTTTCTAGGGAGGGATATTGGTTGTTTCCAGATGGTTGTGTTTCTAGGGAGGGATATTCGTTGTTTCCAGATGGTTGTGTGTCTAGGGAGGGATATTGGTTGTTTCCAGATGGTTGTGTTTCTAGGGAGGGATATTGGGAGGAGGGATATTGGTTGTTTCCAGATGGTTGTGTTTCTAGGGAGGGATATTGGGAGGAGGGATATTGGCTGTTTCCAGATGGTTGTGTGTCTAGGGAGGGATATTGGTTGTTTCCAGATGGTTGTGTGTCTAGGGAGGGATATTGGTTGTTTCCAGATGGTTGTGTGTCTAGGGAGGGATATTGGTTGTTTCCAGATGGTTGTGTTTTTAGGGAGGGATATTGGTTGTTTCCAGATGGTTGTGTTTCTAGGGAGGGATATTGGTTGTTTCCAGATGGTTGTGTTTCTAGGGAGGGATATTGGTTGTTTCCAGATGGTTGTGTTTCTAGGGAGGGATATTGGTTGTTTCCAGATGGTTGTGTTTCTATGGAGGGATATTTGTTGTTTCCAGGAGGTTGTGTTTCTAGGGAGGGATATTGGTTGTTTCCAGATGGTTGTGTTTCTAGGGAGGGATATTGGTTGTTTCCAGGAGGTTGTGTTTCTAGGGAGGGATATTGGTTGTTTCCAGGAGGTTGTGTTTCTAGGGAGGGATATTGGTTGTTTCCAGATGGTTGTGTTTCTAGGGAGGGATATTCGTTGTTTCCAGATGGTTGTGTGTCTAGGGAGGGATATTGGTTGTTTCCAGATGGTTGTGTTTCTAGGGAGGGATATTGGTTGTTTCCAGATGGTTGTGTTTCTAGGGAGGGATATTGGTTGTTTCCAGGAGGTTGTGTTTCTAGGGAGGGATATTGGTTGTTTCCAGAAGGTTGTGTTTCTAGGGAGGGATATTGGTTGTTTCTAGGGAGGGATATTGGTTGTTTCCAGATGGTTGTGTTTCTAGGGATGGATATTGGTTGTTTCCAGATGGTTGTGTGTCTAGGGAGGGATATTGGTTGTTTCCAGATGGTTGTGTTTCTAGGGAGGGATATTGGGAGGAGGGATATTGGTTGTTTCCAGATGGTTGTGTTTCTAGGGAGGGATATTGGGAGGAGGGATATTGGCTGTTTCCAGATGGTTGTGTGTCTAGGGAGGGATATTGGTTGTTTCCAGATGGTTGTGTGTCTAGGGAGGGATATTGGTTGTTTCTAGATGGTTGTGTGTCTAGGGAGGGATATTGGTTGTTTCCAGATGGTTGTGTTTCTAGGGAGGGATATTGGTTGTTTCCAGATGGTTGTGTTTCTAGGGAGGGATATTGGTTGTTTCCAGATGGTTGTGTTTCTAGGGAGGGATATTGGTTGTTTCCAGATGGTTGTGTTTCTAGGGAGGGATATTGGTTGTTTCCAGATGGTTGTGTGTCTAGGGAGGGATATTGGTTGTTTCCAGATGGTTGTGTTTCTAGGGAGGGATATTGGTTGTTGGAGAATCCGTTTCATCTTCTCCCATATTGTTCTAAACTATGAAGTTGTTGATGTTCTCAGCTTTTTCCTCTGAAAACAGACACGTAAAAAGATTCTGGGGATTCCTGGCCGTGCTGCTGCTCCAGTTTCATCTGTTCTGCCTGCGGCTATGTAACCCTGACCTGTTCACCGGACGTGCTACCTGTCCCAGACCTGCTGTTTTCAACTCTCTGGAGACAGCAGGAGAGGTAGAGATACTCTGAATGATCGGCTATGAAAAACCAACTGACATTTACTCCTGAGGTGCTGACCTGTTGCACCCTCGACAACCACTGTGATTATTATTATTTGACCCTGCTGGTCATTTATGAACATTTGAACATCTTGGCCATGTTCTGTTGTAATCTCCACCCGGCACAGCCAGAAGAGGACTGGCCACCCCTCCTAGCCTGGTTCCTCTCTAGGTTTCTTCCTAGGTTCCGGCCTTTCTAGGGAGTTTTTCCTAGCCATCGTGCTTCTACACCTGCATTGCTTGCTGTCTGGGGTTTTAGGCTGGGTTTCTGTACAGCACTTTGTGACATCAGCTGATGTACAAAGGGCTATATAAATAAATGTGATTGATTGATTGATTAGCATGATAATCTTCAGTATGTTCCCATTGTTCCTCTTTAGTGAATTTATCTGTATGTTTCAGGTTAAGGTTACCCACAATCCCTCAGTCTGGAAGGTTAAGGTTACCCACAATCCCTCAGGTTTTTTGTATTTGTCACGTGTATTTTTATAAGATTTTATTTTATATTTTTATCAACAATACAAAATCAACAATATCCCCATCCCTCCTGCCCAGACCCACTATCAGACCCACTATCCCCATCCCTCCTGCCCAGACCCACTATCAGACCCACTATCCCCATCCCTCCTGCCCAGACCCACTATCCCCATCCCTCCTGCCCAGACCCACTATCCCCATCCCTCCTGCCCAGACCCACTATCAGACCCACTATCCCCATCCCTCCTGCCCAGACCCACTATCCCCATCCCTCCTGCCCAGACCCACTATCCCGATCCCTCCTGCCCAGACCCACTATCCCGATCCCTCCTGCCCAGACCCACTATCCCCACCCCCTCCTGCCCAGACCCACTATCAGACCCACTATCCCCATCCCTCCTGCCCAGACCCACTATCAGACCCACTATCCCCATCCCTCCTGCCCAGACCCACTATCCCCATCCCTCCTGCCCAGACCCACTATCCCCATCCCTCCTGCCCAGACCCACTATCCCCATCCCTCCTGCCCAGACCCACTATCAGACCCACTATCCCCATCCCTCCTGCCCAGACCCACTATCCCCATCCCTCCTGCCCAGACCCACTATCCCGATCCCTCCTGCCCAGACCCACTATCCCGATCCCTCCTGCCCAGACCCACTATCCCCACCCCTCCTGCCCAGACCCACTATCAGACCCACTATCCCCATCCCTCCTGCCCAGACCCACTATCAGACCCACTATCCCCATCCCTCCTGCCCAGACCCACTATCCCCATCCCTCCTGCCCAGACCCACTATCCCCATCCCTCCTGCCCAGACCCACTATCCCCATCCCTCCTGCCCAGACCCACTATCAGACCCACTATCCCCATCCCTCCTGCCCAGACCCACTATCCCCATCCCTCCTGCCCAGACCCACTATCCCGATCCCTCCTGCCCAGACCCACTATCCCCATCCCTCCTGCCCAGACCCACTATCAGACCCACTATCCCCATCCCTCCTGCCCAGACCCACTATCCCCACCCCTCCTGCCCAGACCCACTATCCCGATCCCTCCTGCCCAGACCCACTATCCCGATCCCTCCTGCCCAGACCCACTATCCCCATCCCTCCTGCCCAGACCCACTATCCCCATCCCTCCTGCCCAGACCCACTATCCCCATCCCTCCTGCCCAGACCCACTATCCCCATCCCTCCTGCCCAGACCCACTATCCCCATCCCTCCTGCCCAGACCCACTATCCCGATCCCTCCTGCCCAGACCCACTATCCCCATCCCTCCTGCCCAGACCCACTATCCCCATCCCTCCTGCCCAGACCCACTATCCCCATCCCTCCTGCCCAGACCCACTATCTCCATCCCTCCTACCCAGACCCACTATCAGACCCACTATCCCCATCCCTCCTGCCCAGACCCACTATCCCCATCCCTCCTGCCCAGACCCACTATCCCCATCCCTCCTGCCCAAACCCACTGTCCCCACCCCTCCTGCCCAGACCCACTATCCCCATCCCTCCTGCCCAGACCCACTATCCCCATCCCTCCTGCCCAGACCCACTATCCCCATCCCTCCTGCCCAGACCCACTATCCCCATCCCTCCTGCCCAGACCCACTGTCCCCACCTCCTGCCCAGACCCACATTCAGACCCACTATCCCCACCCCTCCTGCCCAGACCCACTATCCCCACCTCTCCAGCCCAGACCCACTATCCCCACCCCTCCTGCCCAGACCCACTATCCCCATCCCTCCTGCCCAGACCCACCATCAGACCCACTATCCCTATCCCTCCTGCCCAGACCCACTATCCCCACCCCTCCTGCCCAGACCCACTATCCCCATCCCTCCTGCCCAGACCCACTATCAGACCCACTATCCCCACCCCTCCTGCCCAGACCCACTATCCCCACCCCTCCTGCCCAGACCCACTATCAGACCCACTATCCCCATCCCTCCTGCCCAGACCCACTATCCCATCCCTCCTGCCCAGACCCACTATCCCCATCCCTCCTGCCCAGACCCACTATCAGACCCACTATCCCCATCCCTCCTGCCCAGACCCACATCCCCACCTCTCCTGCCCAGACCCACTATCCCCACCCCTCCTGCCCAGACCCACTATCCCCACCCCTCCTGCCCAGACCCACTATCCCCACCCTCCTGTCCAGACCCACTATCCCCACCTCCAGCCCAGACCCACTATCCCCACCCCTCCTGCCCAGACCCACTATCCCCACCCCTCCTGCCCAGACCCACTATCCCCATCCCTCCTGCCCAGACCCACTATCCCCATCCCTCCTGCCCAGACCCACTATCCCCATCCCTCCTGCCCAGACCCACTATCAGACCCACTATCCCCATCCCTCCTGCCCAGACCCACTATCCCCATCCCTCCTGCCCAGACCCACTATCAGACCCACTATCCCCATCCCTCCTGCCCAGACCCACTATCCCCATCCCTCCTGCCCAGACCCACTATCCCGATCCCTCCTGCCCAGACCCACTATCCCGATCCCTCCTGCCCAGACCCACTATCCCCATCCCAGACCCACATCCCCATCCTGCCCAGACCCACTATCCCCATCCCTCCTGCCCAGACCCACTATCCCCATCCCTCCTGCCCAGACCCACTATCCCCATCCCTCCTGCCCAGACCCACTATCCCGATCCCTCCTGCCCAGACCCACTATCCCCATCCCTCCTGCCCAGACCCACTATCCCCATCCCTCCTGCCCAGACCCACTATCCCCATCCCTCCTGCCCAGACCCACTATCTCCATCCCTCCTACCCAGACCCACTATCAGACCCACTATCCCCATCCCTCCTGCCCAGACCCACTATCCCCATCCCTCCTGCCCAAACCCACTGTCCCCACCCTCCTGCCCAGACCCACTATCCCCATCCCTCCTGCCCAGACCCACTATCCCCATCCCTCCTGCCCAGACCCACTATCCCCATCCCTCCTGCCCAGACCCACTATCCCCATCCCTCCTGCCCAGACCCACTGTCCCCACCCCTCCTGCCCAGACCCACATTCAGACCCACTATCCCCACCCTCCTGCCCAGACCCACTATCCCCCCTCTCCAGCCCAGACCCACTATCCCCACCCCTCCTGCCCAGACCCACTATCCCCATCCCTCCTGCCCAGACCCACTATCAGACCCACTATCCCTATCCCTCCTGCCCAGACCCACTATCCCCACCCCTCCTGCCCAGACCCACTATCCCCATCCCTCCTGCCCAGACCCACTATCAGACCCACTATCCCCACCCCTCCTGCCCAGACCCACTATCCCCACCCCTCCTGCCCAGACCCACTATCAGACCCACTATCCCCATCCCTCCTGCCCAGACCCACTATCCCATCCCTCCTGCCCAGACCCACTATCCCCATCCCTCCTGCCCAGACCCACTATCAGACCCACTATCCCCATCCCTCCTGCCCAGACCCACTATCCCCACCTCTCCTGCCCAGACCCACTATCCCCACCCCTCCTGCCCAGACCCACTATCCCCACCCCTCCTGCCCAGACCCACTATCCCCACCCCTCCTGTCCAGACCCACTATCCCCACCTCTCCAGCCCAGACCCACTATCCCCACCCCTCCTGCCCAGACCCACTATCCCCACCCCTCCTGCCCAGACCCACTATCCCCATCCCTCCTGCCCAGACCCACTATCCCCATCCCTCCTGCCCAGACCCACTATCCCCATCCCTCCTGCCCAGACCCACTATCAGACCCACTATCCCCATCCCTCCTGCCCAGACCCACTATCCCCACCCTCCTGCCCAGACCCACTATCCCCACCCCTCCTGCCCAGACCCACTATCCCCACCCCTCCTGCCCAGACCCACTATCCCCACCCTCCTGCCCAGACCCACTATCCCCACCCCTCCTGCCCAGACCCACTATCCCCACCCCTCCTGCCCAGACCCACTATCCCCACCCCTCCTGTCCAGACCCACTATCCCCACCTCTCCTGTCCAGACCCACTATCCCCACCCCTCCTGCCCAGACCCACTATCCCCACCCCTCCTGCCCAGACCCACTATCCCCATCCCTCCTGCCCAGACCCACTATCCCCATCCCTCCTGCCCAGACCCACTATCCCCATCCCTCCTGCCCAGACCCACTATCCCCACCCCTACTGCCCAGACCCACTATCCCCATCCCTATCTACATCATCTCCATCCCTCCTGCCCAGACCCACTATCCCCATCCCTATCTACATCATCTCCATCCATCCCTCCTGCCCAGACCCACTATCCCCACCCCTCCTGCCCAGACCCACTATCCCCATCCCTATCTACATCATCTCCATCCCTCCTGCCCAGACCCACTATCCCCATCCCTATCTACATCATCTCCATCCATCCCTCCTGCCCAGACCCACTATCCCCATCCCTCCTGCCCAGACCCACTATCCCCACCCCTCCTGCCCAGACCCACTATCCCTCACCCCTCCTGCCCAGACCCACTATATCCATCCCTCCTGCCCAGACCCACTATCCCCATCCCTATCTACATCATCTCCATCCATCCCTCCTGCCCAGACCCACTATCCCCATCCCTCCTGCCCAGACCCACTATCCCCATCCCTCCTGCCCAGACCCACTATCCCCACCCCTCCTGCCCAGACCCACTATCCCTCACCCCATCTCCATCTCCACATAATTTAAATTTTTACATAGTAAAGCATTTGACCTTTCTTTTGCGTGATTAACGGGGATATTGGTTGTTTCCAGAAGGTTGTGTGTCTAGGGAGGGATATTGGTTGATTTCCAGTTTCTACGAGAAAAGTGTCGTCCAGCCCATCAGGCATCTCACTACTCACTACATATGACATATCTTCAATTATGCAGACAGATGGATTCAAATTTAAACACACCTACTCATTCGTTTTTATTATGTCTTTATTTGTACTATTTTCTACATTGTAGAATAATAGTGAAGACATAAAAACTATGAAATAACACATATGGAGTCATGTAGTAACCAACAAAGTGTTAAACAAATCAACATATATTTTATAAGTAGCCAACCTTTGCCTTGATGACAGCTTTGCACACTAACCTAAAACACAAGGCCTAATATACACTGGAGTTGCTTACCAAGATGACAGTGAATGGTCCTGAGTGGCCTAGGAACAGTTTTAACTTAAATATTTTTGAAAATCTATGGCAAGACTTGAAAATGGTTGTCTAGCAATGATCAACAACCAACTTAACAGAACTTAACTAATTTTAAAAGGAATAATAATATTGTACAATCCAGGTGTGAAAAGCTTTTACCCAGAAAGACTCACGGCTGTAATCACTGTTAGAGACTGACCCAGAAAGACTCACAGCTGTAATCGCTCTTAGAGACTGACCCAGAAAGACTCACAGCTGTAATCGCTCTTAGAGACTGACCCAGAAAGACTCACAGCTGTAATCACTGTTAGAGACTTACCCAGAAAGACTCACAGCTGTAATCGCTCTTAGAGACTGACCCAGAAAGACTCACAGCTGTAATCACTGTTAGAGACTTACCCAGAAAGACTCACAGCTGTAATCACTGTAATCAGAAAGACCTACGGCTCTTAGAGACTGACCCAGAAAGACTCACAGCTGTAATCGCTCTTAGAGACTGACCCAGAAAGACTCACAGCTGTAATCACTGTTAGAGACTTACCCAGAAAGACTCACAGCTGTAATCACTCTTAGAGACTTACCCAGAAAGACTGACAGCTGTAATCGCTCTTAGAGACTTACCCAGAAAGACTGACAGCTGTAATCGCTCTTAGAGACTTACCCAGAAAGACTCACAGCTGTAATCACTGCCAAAGATGTATTGAGGGGTGAATACTTATGTGGTTTGTGGTCAGTAGTTGTGTGTTCAGTATTTGTGTTTTGTGGCAGCTTTGTGACGTTGATTCCACGTCACAATACGTTGACAAATTACATTGAAACAACATTGATTCAACCAGTTTGTGCCCAGTGGGTAGCAACAACCCCATACTCCTGCTACACACTCAAAAAAAGAATGTTGTTAACCCCTGGTTGTTAGCTGACATTTGCTAGCTAAATAATTTAGCTAGCTAATTTGGTAGCTAGCCAAAAGATAGCTGGCTAGCTAGTGTTCTTCATTAAGCTGATAGCCAAGAATTGACATTTACACCAAACATTAGATGGTCAAACAATAGACGTAAAATAATAAATATAATAACATAACATATAACAATAAACATATAAATGGTTTCTTTACCTTGGATCTTCATAAAACATCCTTTGTCAACATTATTGAGCCCATTAAAGTCTACGAGTTGAAATAAAGTCACAGCTTGTGGAGAGGTTTGAAATATTCAGTCATTTGTGTCCACTATTCAGGTCCACGTGACCACAACTTTGACCACTCCACTATTCGTGACCACAACTACTGACCACAGTTATTCAGGTCCACCTGACCACAACTTCCACTATTCAGGTCCACCTGACCACAACTACTGACCACTCCACAAATTACAGGTTGAAACAACTACATTGACCATTCAAGGTCCACCTGTGACCACTCCACTATTCAGGCCCAGTGTGACCACAACCCTGACCACTCCACTATTCAGGTCCACCTGACACAAACTGATTGTTCCTGGTTATTCAGGTCTACGTGACCACAACTACTGACCACTCCACTATTCAACGTGACCACAACTACTGACCACTCCAAATTCAGGTCCACCTGACCACAACTACTGACCACTTATTCATTGACCACAACTACTGACCACTCCACTATTCAGGTCCATGACCCAACTATTGAATCCACTATTCAGGTTTACGTGACCACAACTACTTCCAGATTCAGGTCCACCTGAACAACTACTGACCACTCCACTATTCAGGTCCATGTGACCACAACTATTGACCACTCCATAATAGACCACAACTACTGACCACTCCACTATTCAGGTCCACCTGACCACAACTACTGACCACTCCACATTCAACTTTGACCACAACTACTGACCACTATTCAGGTCCACCTGACCACACTACTGTCCACTATTTAGGTCCACCTGACCACAACTTTGACCACTCCACTATTTAGGTCCACCTGACCACAACTACTGACCACTCCACTATTTAGGTCCACCTGACCACAACTACTGACCACTCCACTATTCAGGTCCACCTGACCACAACTACTATTCAGGTTACGTGACCACAACTACTCACCACTCCACTATTCAGGTCCACCTGACCACAACTACTGACCACTCTATTCAGGTCCACCTGACCACAACTTTGACCACTCCACTATTCAGGTCACGTGACCACAACTACTGACCACTCCACTATTCAGGTCCACGTGACCACAACTACTGACCACTCCACTATTCAGGTCTACGTGACAACTACTGACCACTACTATTCAGGTCTACGTGACCACAACCTGACCACTCCACTATTCAGGTCCACGTGACCACAACTACTGACCACTCCACTATTCAGGTCCACCTGACCACAACTACTGACCACTCCACTATTCAGGTCGTGACCACAACTACTGACCACTCCACTATTCAGGTCACGTGGCCACAACTACTGACCACTCCACTATTCAGGTCCACCTGACCACAACTACTGACCACTCCACTATTCAGGTCCAACTGTGACCACTCCACTATTCAGGTCCACCTGACCACAACTACTGACCACTCCACTATTCAGGTCCACGTGACCACAACTACTGACCACTCCACTATTCAGGTCTACGTGACCACAACTACTGACCACTCCACTATTCAGGTCTACGTGACTCCATTCAGGTCTACTGACCCAACAACTACTGACCACAACCACTCCACTATTCAGGTCCACCTGACCACAACTACTGACCACTCCACTATTCAGGTCCACCTGACCACAACTACTGACCACTCCACTATTCAGGTCCACGTGACCACAACTACTGACCACTCCACTATTCAGGTCCACGTGACCACAACTACTGACCACTCCACATTCAGGTCACGTGACCACAACTACTGACCACTCCACTATTCACTGACCACAACTACTGACCACTCCACTATTCAGGTCCACGTGACCACAACTACTGACCACTCCACTATTCAGGTCCACGTGACCACAACTACTGACCACTCCACTATTCAGGTCCACCTGACCACAACTACTGACCACTCCACTATTCAGGTCCACCTGACCACAACTACTGACCACTCCACTATTCAGGTCCACCTGACCACAACTACTGACCACTCCACTATTCAGGTCCACCTGACCACAACTACTGACCACTCCACTATTCAGGTCCACCTGACCACAACTACTGACCACTCCACTATTCAGGTCCACCTGACCACAACTACTGACCACTCCACTATTCAGGTCCACAACTGACCACACTACTGACCACTCCACTATTCAACTGACCACAACTACTGACCACTCCACTATTCAGGTCCACGTGACCAACAACTACTATTCAGGACCACGTGACCACAACTATCAGGTCAGTGACCACAACTACTGACCACTCCACTATTCAGGTCCACGTGACCACAACTACTGACCACTCCACTATTCAGGTCTACGTGACCACAACTACTGACCACTCCACTATTCAGGTCTACGTGACCACAACTACTGACCACTCCACTATTCAGGTCCACCTGACCACAACTACTGACCACTCCACTATTCAGGTCCGTGACCTGACCACAACTATTCACTGACCACAACCACTCCACTATTCAGGTCCACGTGACCACAACTACTGACCACTCCACTATTCAGGTCTACGTGACCACAACTACTGACCACTCCACTATTCAGGTCCACCTGACCACAACACTGACCACTCCACTATTCAGGTCCACGTGACCACAACTACTGACCACTCCACTATTCAGGTCCACGTGACCACAACTACTGACCACTCCACTATTCAGGTCCACCTGACCACAACTACTGACCACTCCACTATTCAGGTCCACCCCTGACCACAACTACTGACCACTCCACTATTCAGGTCCACTGACCACAACTACTGACCACTCCACTATTTCAGGTCCACAGGTCTGACCACAACTACTGACCACTCCACTATTCAGGTCCACCTGACCACAACTACTGACCACTCCACTATTCAGGTCCACCTGACCACAACTACTGACCACTCCACTATTCAGGTCCACCTGACCACAACTACTGACCACTCCACTATTTAGGTCCACTCCACCTGACCACAACTACTGACCACTCCACTATTCAGGTCCACCTGACCACAACTACTGACCACTCCACTATTCAGGTCACACTACTGACCACTCCAATTCAGGTCCACTGACCACCACTGACCACTCCACTATTCAGGTCACGTGACCACAACTACTGACCACTCCACTATTCAGGTCTACGTGACCACAACTACTGACCACTCCACTATTCAGGTCTACGTGACCACAACTACTGACCACTCCACTATTCAGGTCCACGTGACCACAACTACTGACCACTCCACTATTCAGGTCCACGTGACCACAACTACTGACCACTCCACTATTCAGGTCCACCTGACCACAACTACTGACCACTCCACTATTCAGGTCTACGTGACCACAACTACTGACCACTCCACTATTCAGGTCCACGTGACCACAACTACTGACCACTCCACTATTCAGGTCCACCTGACCACAACTACTGACCACTCCACTATTCAGGTCCCACCACAACCACACTATTCAGGTCCACCTGACCACTGACCACTCCACTATTCAGGTCTACGTGACCACAACTACTGACCACTCCACTATTCAGGTCTACGTGACCACAACTACTGACCACTCCACTATTCAGGTCTACGTGACCACAACTACTGACTCCACTATTCAGGTCTACGTGACCACAACTACTGACCACTCCACTATTCAGGTCCACCTGACCACAACTACTGACCACTCCACTATTCAGGTCCACCTGACCACAACTACTGACCACTCCACTATTCAGGTCTACGTGACCACAACTACTGACCACTCCACTATTCAGGTCTACGTGACCACAACTACTGACCACTCCACTATTCAGGTCCACGTGACCACAACTACTGACCACTCCACTATTCAGGTCACGTGACCACAACTACTGACCACTCCACACAACTACTGACCAATTCAGGTCCACGTGACCACAACTACTGACCACTCCACTATTCAGGTCCACCTGACCACAACTACTGACCACTCCACTATTCAGGTCCACCTGACCACAACTACTGACCACTCCAATTCAGGTCCCACCTGACCACAACTACTGACCACTCCACTATTCAGGTCCACGTGACCACAACTACTGACCACTCCACTATTCAGGTCCACGTGACCACAACTACTGACCACTCCACTATTCAGGTCCACCTGACCACAACTACTGACCACTCCACTATTCAGGTCCACCTGACCACAACTACTGACCACTCCACTATTCAGGTCCACCTGACCACAACTACTGACCACTCCACTATTCAGGTCTACGTGACCACAACTACTGACCACTCCACTATTCAGGTCTACGTGACCACAACTACTGACCACTCCACTATTCAGGTCTACGTGACCACAACTACTGACCACTCCACTATTCAGGTCTACGTGACCACAACTACTGACCACTCCACTATTCAGGTCTACGTGACCACAACTACTGACCACTCCACTATTCAGGTCTACGTGACCACAACTACTGACCACTCCACTATTCAGGTCTACGTGACCACAACTACTGACCACTCCACTATTTTGGTCCACCTGACCACCACTGACCACTCCACTATTCAGGTCACGTGACCACAACTACTGACCACTCCACTATTCAGGTCACGTGACCACAACCTGACCACTCCACTATTCAGGTCTACGTGACCACAACTACTGACCACTCCACTATTCAGGTCCACGTGACCACAACTACTGACCACTCCACTATTCAGGTCTACGTGACCACAACTACTGACCACTCCACTATTCAGGTCTACGTGACCACAACTACTGACCACTCCACTATTCAGGTCCACCTGACCACAACTACTGACCACTCCACTATTTAGGTCCACCTGACCACAACTACTGACCACTCCACTATTCAGGTCCACCTGACCACAACTATTGACCACTCCACTATTCAGGTCCAACTGACCACAACTACTGACCACTCCACTATTCAGGTCTAAATGACCACAACTACTGACCACTCCACTATTCAGGTCTACGTGACCACAACTACTGACCACTCCACTATTCAGGTCCACGTGACCACAACTACTGACCACTCCACTATTCAGGTCCAGCTGACCACAACTACTGACCACTCCACTATTCAGGTCCACCTGACCACAACTACTGACCACTCCACTATTCAGGTCCAACTGACCACAACTACTGACCACTCCACTATTCAGGTCCACCTGACCACAACTACTGACCACTCCACTATTCAGGTCCACGTGACCACAACTACTGACCACTCCACTATTCAGGTCTACGTGACCACAACTACTGAACACTCCACTATTCAGGTCTACGTGACCACAACTACTGACCACTCCACTATTCAGGTCTACGTGACCACAACTACTGACCACTCCACTATTCAGCTCCACCTGATCACAACTACTGACCACTCCACTATTCAGGTCCACCTGACCACAACTACTGACCACTCCACTATTCAGGTCCACCTGACCACAACTACTGACCACTCCACTATTCAGGTGTTGTACTGCACTGGACTGGTGTTGTACGGCACTGGAGTGATGTTGTACGGCGCTGGAGTGATGTTGTACTGGAGTGGTGTTGTACTGTACTAGATTGGTGGTGTACTGTACTAGAGTGGTGTTGTACTGTACTGGAGTGGTGTTGTACTACACTGGAGTGGTGTTGTACAGTACTGGAGTGGGGTTGCACTCTACTGGAGTGGTGTTGTACTGTACTGGAGTGGTGTTGTACTGTACTGGAGTGGTGTTGTACTGTACTGGAGTGGGGTTGTACTGGAGTGGTGTTGCACTGTACTGGAGTGGGGTTGTACTGCACTGTAGTAGTGTTTTTCTGTACTGGAGTGGTGTTGTACTGTACTGGAGTGGGGTTGTACTGTACTGGAGTGGTGTTTTACTGTACTGGAGTGGTGTTGTAATGTACTGGAGTGGGGTTGTACTGTACTGGAGTGGTGTTGCACTGCACTGTAGTAGTGTTTTACTGTACTGGAGTGGTGTTTTACTGTACTGGAGTGGTGTTGTACAGTACTGGAGTGGTGTTGCACTGCACTGTAGTAGTGTTTTACTGTACTGGAGTGGTGTTGTACTGTACTGGAGTGGTGTTGTACTGTACTGGAGTGGGGTTGTACTGTACTGGAGTGGGGTTGTACTGTACTGGAGTGGGGTTGTACTGTACTGGAGTGGTGTTGTACTGTACTGGAGTGGTGTTGTACTGCACTGGAGTGGTGTTGTACTGCACTGGAGTGGTGTTGTACTGTACTGGAGTGGTGTTGCACTGTACTGGAGTGGTGTTGCACTGTACTGGAGTGGTGTTGTACTGTACTGGAGTGGTGTTGTACTGCACTGGAGTGGTGTTGTACTGCACTGTAGTAGTGTTTTACTGTACTGGAGTGGTGTTGTGTTGGACTGTACTGTAGTGGAGTGGTATTTGACTGTACTGGAGTGGAGTTGTGCTGGACTGTACTGGAGTGGAGTGGTATTTGACTGTACTGGAGTGGAGTGGTATTTGACTGTACTGGAGTGGAGTTGTGCTGGACTGTACTGTAGTGGAGTGGTATTTGACTGTACTGTAGTGGAGTGGTATTTGACTGTACTGGAGTGGAGTTGTGCTGGACTGTACTGGAGTGGAGTTGTGCTGGACTGTACTGTAGTGGAGTGGTATTTGACTGTACTGTACTGGAGTGGTGGTGTACTGTACTAGAGTGGTGTTGTACTGTACTGGAGTGGTGTTGTACTGTACTGGAGTGGTGTTGTACTACACTGGAGTGGTGTTGTACAGTACTGGAGTGGGGTTGCACTCTACTGGAGTGGTGTTTTACTGTACTGGAGTGGTGTTGTACTGTACTGGAGTGGTGTTGTACTGTACTGGAGTGGGGTTGTACTGCACTGTAGTAGTGTTTTACTGTACTGGAGTAGTGTTTTACTGTACTGGAGTGGTGTTGTACTGCACTGGAGTGGTGTTGCACTGCACTGGAATGGTGTTGCACTGCACTGGAATGGTGTTGTACTGCACTGGAGTGGTGTTGCACTGCACTGTAGTAGTGTTTTACTCTACTGGAGTGGTGTTGTACTGTACTGGAGTGGGGTTGTACTGCACTGTAGTGGGGTTGTACTGCACTGTAGTAGTGTTTTACTGTACTGGAGTGGTGTTGTACTGTACTGGAGTGGGGTTGTACTGTACTGGAGTGGTGTTGCACTGTACTGGAGTGGGGTTGTACTGTACTGGAGTGGGGTTGTACTGCACTGTAGTAGTGTTTTTCTGTACTGGAGTGGTGTTGTACTGTACTGGAGTGGGGTTGTACTGTACTGGAGTGGTGTTGTACTGTACTGGAGTGGGGTTGTACTGTACTGTAGTAGTGTTTTACTGTACTGGAGTGGTGTTTTACTGTACTGGAGTGGTGTTGCACAGTACTGGAGTGGTGTTGCACGGCACTGTAGTAGTGTTTTACTGTACTGGAGTGGTGTTGTACTGTACTGGAGTGGTGTTGTACTGTACTGGAGTGGGGTTGTACTGTACTGGAGTGGGGTTGTACTGTACTGGAGTGGGGTTGTACTGTACTGGAGTGGGGTTGTACTGTACTGGAGTGGTGTTGTACTGTACTGGAGTGGTGTTGTACTGCACTGGAGTGGTGTTGTACTGTACTGGAGTGGTGTTGTACTGTACTGGAGTGGTGTTGCACTGTACTGGAGTGGTGTTGTACTGTACTGGAGTGGTGTTGTACTGCACTGTAGTAGTGTTTTACTGTACTGGAGTGGTGTTGTGTTGGACTGTACTGTAGTGGAGTGGTATTTGACTGTACTGGAGTGGAGTTGTGCTGGACTGTACTGGAGTGGAGTGGTATTTGACTGTACTGGAGTGGAGTGGTATTTGACTGTACTGGAGTGGAGTTGTGCTGGACTGTACTGTAGTGGAGTGGTATTTGACTGTACTGGAGTGGAGTGGTATTTGACTGTACTGGAGTGGAGTTGTGCTGGACTGTACTGGAGTGGAGTTGTGCTGGACTGTACTGTAGTGGAGTGGTATTTGACTGTACCGTAGTGGAGTGGTATTTGACTGGAGTTGAGTTGTGTTGTACTGGAGTTGTGTTTTGGAGCAAGTTTTCATCAAGGATCTCTCTGTACTACCCTCAATCCTGACTAGTCTCCCAGTCCCTGCCGCTGAAAAACATCCCCACAGCATGATGCTGCCACCACCATGCTTCACCGTAGGAATGGTGCCAGGTTTCCTCCACACGAGACGCTTGGTATTCAGGCCAAACAGTTCAATCTTAGTTTCATCAGACCAGAGAATCTTGTTTCTCATGATCTGAAAGTCCTTTAGGTGCCTTTTGACAAACTCCAAGCGGGCTGTCGGGCCTTTTACTGAGGAGTGGCTTCCGTCTGGCCACTCTACCAGAAAGGCCTGATCGGTGGAGTCCAGCAGAGATGGTTGTCCTTCTGGAAGGTTCTCCCATCTCCACAGAGGAAGTCTAAAGCTCTGTCAGAGTGACCATCGGGGTCTTGGTCAACTCCCTGACCAAGGCACTTCTCCCCCAATTGCCCAGTTTGGTCAGGGCGGCCAGCTCTAGGAAGAGTCTTGGTGGTTCCACACTTCATCCATTTAAGAATGATGGAGGCCACTGTGTTCTTTGGGACCTTCAATGCTGTAGAAATGTTTTGGTACCCTTCCCCAGATCTGTGCCTCGACACAATCCTGTCTCGGAGCTCTACGGTCAATTCCTTTCACCTCATGGCTTGTTTTTTTCTCAGATATGCACTGTGAACTGTGGGACCTTATATAGACAAGTGTGCCTTTCCAAATCATATCCAATCAATTGAATTTACCACAGGTGGACAATCATGTTGTAGAAACATCTCAAGGACGATCATTGGAAACAGGATGCACTTGAGCGCAATTTCAAGTCTCATAGTAAAGGGGTCTGAATACTTATGTAAGTAAGGTAAAAAAAAAATGTAATACATATACAAACTTTATGGGGTATAGTGCGTAGATTGATGGGGTATTGTGATGTCATTATGGGGTATTGTGATGTCATTATGGGGTATTGTGATGTCATTATGGGGTATTGTGATGTCATTATGGGGTATTGTGATGTGGATTGATGAGGGATAACATTTATTTAATCCATTTTAGAATAAGGCTGTAACGTAACAAAATATGGAAAAAGTCAAGGGGGTCTGAATACTTTCCGAATGGACTGTATATAGTAATGTTAACATTATATGGAGGGTAAATGTTGTACTGTATCTCATCACTGTTCACATTCTACGGTTATATTTAAATGTCGCTGGCAGACAGAGTGAACCCATCAGGATGTCTAGATAGACAGAGTGAACCCATCAGGATGTCTAGATAGACAGAGTGAACCCATCAGGATGTCTAGATAGACAGAGTGAACCCATCAGGATGTCTAGATAGACAGATTGAACCCATCAGGCTATGTCTATGGGCGGATAGACAGAGTCTATCTAGACATCCTGATGGGTTCACTCTGTCTGTCCGTCCATAGACAGCCTGATGGGTTCACTCTGTCTGTCCGTCCGTCCATAGACATAGCCTGATGGGTTCACTCTGTCTATCCGTCCGTCCATAGACATCCTGATGGGTTCACTCTGTCTGTCCGTCCGTCCATAGACATAGCCTGATGGGTTCACTCTGTCTGTCCGTCCGTCCATAGACATAGCCTGATGGGTTCACTCTGTCTATCTAGACATCCTGATGGGTTCACTCTGTCTGTCTGTCCGTCCATAGACATAGCCTGATGGGTTCACTCTGTCTGTCTGTCCGTCCATAGACACAGCCTGATGGGTTCACTCTGTCTGTCCGTCCGTCCGTCCATAGACATAGCCTGATGGGTTCACTCTGTCTGTCTGTCCGTCCATAGACATAGCCTGATGGGTTCACTCTGTCTGTCCGTCCGTCCATAGACATAGCCTGATGGGTTCACTCTGTCTGTCCGTCCGTCCATAGACACAGCCTGATGGGTTCACTCTGTCTGTCTGTCCATAGACAAAGCCTGATGGGTTCACTCTGTCTGTCCGTCCATAGACATAGCCTGATGGGTTCACTCTGTCTGTCTGTCCGTCCATAGACATAGCCTGATGGGTTCACTCTGTCTGTCTGTCCGTCCATAGACAGCCTGATGGGTTCACTCTGTCTGTCCGTCCATAGACACATCCTGATGGGTTCACTCTGTCTGTCTGTCCGTCCATAGACATAGCCTGATGGGTTCACTCTGTCTATCCGTCCGTCCATAGACATAGCCTGATGGGTTCACTCTGTCTATCCGTCCGTCCATAGACATCCTGATGGGTTCACTCTGTCTGTCCGTCCGTCCATAGACATAGCCTGATGGGTTCACTCTGTCTGTCCGTCCATAGACAGCCTGATGGGTTCACTCTGTCTGTCTATCCGTCCATAGACATAGCCTGATGGGTTCACTCTCTGTCTGTCTGTCCGTCCATAGACAAAGCCTGATGGGTTCACTCTGTCTGTCTGTCCGTCCACAGACATAGCCTGATGGGTTCACTCTGTCTGTCTGTCCGTCCACAGACATAGCCTGATGGGTTCACTCTGTCTGTCTGTCCGTCCATAGACATAGCCTGATGGGTTCACTCTGTCTGTCCGTCCATAGACAGCCTGATGGGTTCACTCTGTCTGTCTGTCCGTCCATAGACAAAGCCTGATGGGTTCACTCTGTCTGTCTGTCCGTCCATAGACAGCCTGATGGGTTCACTCTGTCTGTCTGTCCGTCCATAGACACAGCCTGATGGGTTCACTCTGTCTGTCTGTCCGTCCATAGACAGCCTGATGGGTTCACTCTGTCTGTCTGTCCGTCCATAGACATAGCCTGATGGGTTCACTCTGTCTGTCTGTCCGTCCATAGACATAGCCTGATGGGTTCACTCTGTCTGTCTGTCCGTCCATAGACAAAGCCTGATGGGTTCACTCTGTCTGTCTGTCCGTCCATAGACATAGCCTGATGGGTTCACTCTGTCTGTCTGTCCGTCCATAGACAAAGCCTGATGGGTTCACTCTGTCTGTCTGTCTGTCCGTCCATAGACAGCCTGATGGGTTCACTCTGTCTGTCTGTCCGTCCATAGACAGCCTGATGGGTTCACTCTGTCTGTCTGTCCGTCCATAGACATAGCCTGATGGGTTCACTCTGTCTGTCTGTCCGTCCATAGACATAGCCTGATGGGTTCACTCTGTCTGTCTGTCCGTCCATAGACATAGCCTGATGGGTTCACTCTGTCTGTCTGTCCGTCCATAGACATAGCCTGATGGGTTCACTCTGTCTGTCTGTCCGTCCATAGACAGCCTGATGGGTTCACTCTGTCTGTCCGTCCATAGACAGCCTGATGGGTTCACTCTGTCTGTCCGTCCATAGACACATCCTGATGGGTTCACTCTGTCTGTCTGTCCGTCCATAGACAAAGCCTGATGGGTTCACTCTGTCTGTCTATCCGTCCATAGACAAAGCCTGATGGGTTCACTCTGTCTGTCTATCCGTCCATAGACAAAGCCTGATGGGTTCACTCTGTCTGTCTATCCGTCCATAGACATAGCCTGATGGGTTCACTCTGTCTGTCTATCCGTCCATAGACATAGCCTGATGGGTTCACTCTGTCTGTCCGTCCATAGACATAGCCTGATGGGTTCACTCTGTCTGTCTGTCCGTCCGTCCATAGACAGCCTGATGGGTTCACTCTGTCTGTCCGTCCATAGACAGCCTGATGGGTTCACTCTGTCTATCCGTCCATAGACAGCCTGATGGGTTCACTCTGTCTATCCGTCCATAGACAGCCTGATGGGTTCACTCTGTCTGTCTGTCCGTCCATAGACATAGCCTGATGGGTTCACTCTGTCTGTCTGTCCGTCCATAGACATAGCCTGATGGGTTCACTCTGTCTGTCTGTCCGTCCATAGACAGCCTGATGGGTTCACTCTGTCTGTCTGTCCGTCCATAGACAGCCTGATGGGTTCACTCTGTCTATCCGTCCGTCCATAGACAGCCTGATGGGTTCACTCTGTCTATCCGTCCGTCCATAGACAGCCTGATGGGTTCACTCTGTCTATCCGTCCATAGACAGCCTGATGGGTTCACTCTGTCTATCCGTCCATAGACAGCCTGATGGGTTTACTCTGTCTGTCCGTCCGTCCATAGACAGCCTGATGGGTTCACTCTGTCTATCCGTCCATAGACAGCCTGATGGGTTCACTCTGTCTATCCGTCCATAGACAGCCTGATGGGTTCACTCTGTCTGTCTGTCCATCCATAGACAGCCTGATGGGTTCACTCTGTCTGTCTGTCCGTCCATAGACAGCCTGATGGGTTCACTCAGTCTATCCGTCCGTCCATAGACAGCCTGATGGGTTCACTCTGTCTGTCTGTCCGTCCATAGACAAAGCCTGATGGGTTCACTCTGTCTATCCGTCCAGGACTGCTTTAGCCATCTGCAGTGGGTGGAACCTGAATGCATGATTAGCTGTTATAGCGATGGTTTAGGCCAGACAGATACAACTCTCTATCCAAATGTGATGTTTTCAGGCTATTCTGGGTTTGTAAAATGGACAGTAAAGTTAAATTTTTTAAATCAAATAATCAAATAAAAATGAAATAAAAAAGTATAAAATCCCACTTAACATTCCAGACGCTTCATTGACAGATAAAATATGCAAAGAGGATCAATGTCCCTGTACTGTCCCTCTCTCATCCAGAGAGAAAAGGAAAGACCTATTTTGGAAGGAATAGAAGAATCTTGGGTCCGGTTTTGCTCTCGTCTGCATTTTGTTAATCTAATTCATTTGCTTTTGTTTGGGCAGGGAGCTACAATAACCGTTTGTCTGTGTGGCTGGCAGGCAGACAGATAGACAGACAGTCAGTGATAATGTCCATTCAATAACATCTCTGCTGCTCTCTAACACCAGACAGACAGAACAACTCTGCTGCTCTCTGAGCTAACACCAGACAGACAGAACAACTCTGCTGCTCTCTAACACCAGACAGACAGAACAACTCTGCTGCTCTCTAACACCAGACAGACAGAACAACTCTGCTGCTCTCTAACACCAGACAGACAGAACAACTCTGCTGCTCTCTAACACCAGACAGACAGAACAACTCTGCTGCTCTCTGAGCTAACACCAGACAGACAGAACAACTCTGCTGCTCTCTGAGCTAACACCAGACAGACAGACAGAACAACTCTGCTGCTCTCTAACACCAGACAGACAGACAGAACAACTCTGCTGCTCTCTGAGCTAACACCAGACAGACAGAACAACTCTGCTGCTCTCTGAGCTAACACCAGACAGACAGAACAACTCTACTGGTCTCTGAGCTAACACCAGACAGACAGAACAACTCTGCTGCTCTCTAACACCAGACAGACAGAACAACTCTGCTGCTCTCTGAGCTAACACCAGACAGACAGAACAACTCTGCTGCTCTCTGAGCTAACACCAGATAGACAGAACAACTCTGCTGCTCTCTGAGCTAACACCAGACAGACAGAACAACTCTGCTGCTCTCTGAGCTAACACCAGACACAGAACAACTCTGCTGCTCTCTAACACCAGACAGACAGACAGAACAACTCTGCTGCTCTCTAACACCAGACAGACAGAACAACTCTGCTGCTCTCTAACACCAGACAGACAGACAGAACAACTCTGCTGCTCTCTAACACCAGACAGACAGACAGAACAACTCTACTGCTCTCTGAGCTAACACCAGACAGGCAGAACAACTCTGCTGCTCTCTAACACCAGATAGACAGAACAACTCTGCTGCTCTCTGAGCTAACACCAGACAGACAGAACAACTCTGCAACTCTCTGAGCTAACACCAGACAAACAGAACAACTCTGCTGCTCTCTGAGCTAACACCAGATAGACAGAACAACTCTGCTGCTCTCTGAGCTAACACCAGACAGACAGAACAACTCTGCTGCTCTCTGAGCTAACACCAGACAGACAGAACAACTCTGCTGCTCTCTAACACCAGATAGACAGAACAACTCTGCTGCTCTCTGAGCTAACACCAGACAGACAGAACAACTCTGCTGCTCTCTAACACCAGATAGACAGAACAACTCTGCTGCTCTCTGAGCTAACACCAGACAGACAGAACAACTCTGCTACTCTCTGAGCTAACACCAGACAGACAGAACAACTCTGCTACTCTCTGAGCTAACACCAGATAGACAGAACAACTCTGCTGCTCTCTGAGCTAACACCAGACAGACAGAACAACTCTGCTGCTCTCTGAGCTAACACCAGACAGACAGAACAACTCTGCTGCTCTCTAACACCAGACAGACAGACAGAACAACTCTGCTGCTCTCTAACACCAGACAGACAGAACAACTCTACTGCTCTCTGAGCTAACACCAGATAGACAGAACAACTCTGCTGCTCTCTGAGCTAACACCAGACAGAACAACTCTGCTGCTCTCTGAGCTAACACCAGACAGACAGAACAACTCTACTGCTCTCTGAGCTAACACCAGACAGACAGAACAACTCTACTGGTCTCTGAGCTAACACCAGACAGACAGAACAACTCTGCTGCTCTCTGAGCTAACACCAGACAGACAGAACAACTCTGCTGCTCTCTGAGCTAACACCAGACAGACAGAACAACTCTGCTGCTCTCTGAGCTAACACCAGATAGACAGAACAACTCTGCTGCTCTCTGAGCTAACACCAGATAGACAGAACAACTCTGCTGCTCTCTAACACCAGACAGACAGAACAACTCTACTGCTCTCTAACACCAGACAGACAGAACAACTCTGCTGCTCTCTGAGCTAACACCAGACAGACAGACAGAACAACTCTGCTGTTCTCTTAGCTAACACCAGACAGACAGACAGAACAACTCTGCTGCTCTCTGAGCTAACACCAGACAGACAGAACAACTCTGCTGCTCTCTGAGCTAACACCAGACAGACAGAACAACTCTGCTGCTCTCTGAGCTAACACCAGACAGACAGAACAACTCTACTGCTCTCTGAGCTAACACCAGATAGACAGAACAACTCTGCTGCTCTCTGAGCTAACACCAGACAGACAGAACAACTCTGCTGCTCTCTGAGCTAACACCAGACAGACAGAACAACTCTGCTGCTCTCTGAGCTAACACCAGACAGAGTAACAACTCTGCTGCTCTCTAACAACAGACAGACAGAACAACTCTGCTGCTCTCTGAGCTAACACCAGACAGACAGACAGAACAACTCTGCTGCTCTCTGAGCTAACACCATATAGACAGAACAACTCTACTGCTCTCTGAGCTAACACCATATAGACAGAACAACTCTACTGCTCTCTGAGCTAACACCAGACAGACAGAACAACTCTACTGCTCTCTGAGCTAACACCAGACAGACAGAACAACTCTGCTGCTCTCTAACACCAGACAGACAGAACAACTCTGCTACTCTCTGAGCTAACACCAGACAGACAGAACAACTCTGCTGCTGTCTGAGCCTACACCAGACAGACAGAACAACTCTACTGCTCTCTGAGCTAACACCAGACAGACAGAACAACTCTGCTGCTCTCTAACACCAGACAGACAGAACAACTCTACTGCTCTCTGAGCTAACACCAGACAGACAGAACAACTCTACTGCTCTCTGAGCTAACACCAGACAGACAGAACAACTCTGCTGCTCTCTAACACCAGACAGACAGAACAACTCTGCTACTCTCTAACACCAGACAGACAGAACAACTCTGCTACTCTCTGAGCTAACACCAGACAGACAGACAGAACAACTCTACTGCTCTCTAACACCAGACAGACAGAACAACTCTGCTGCTCTCTAACACCAGACAGACAGAACAACGCTGCTGCTCTCTAACACCAGACAGACAGAACAACTCTGCTACTCTCTAACACCAGACAGACAGAACAACTATGCTACTATCTAACACCAGACAGACAGAACAACTCTGCTGCTCTCTAACACCAGACAGACAGAACAACTCTGCTACTCTCTGAGCTAACACCAGACAGACAGAACAACTCTGCTGCTCTCTAACACCAGACAGACAGAACAACTCTGCTACTCTCTAACACCAGACAGACAGAACAACTCTGCTACTCTCTAACACCAGACAGACAGAACAACTCTACTGCTCTCTAACACCAGACAGACAGAACAACTCTGCTGCTCTCTAAAACCAGACAGACAGACAGACAGAACAACTCTGCTACTCTCTGAGCTAACACCAGACAGACATAACAACTCTGCTGCTCTCTAACACCAGACAGACAGACAGAACAACTCTGCTGCTCTCTAACACCAGACAGACAGACAGAACAACTCTGCTGCTTTCTGAGCTAACACCAGATAGACAGAACAACTCTGCTGCTCTCTAACACCAGACAGACAGACAGAACAACTCTGCTGCTCTCTAACACCAGACAGACAGACAGACAGAACAACTCTACTGCTCTCTGAGCTAACACCAGACAGACAGAACAACTCTGCTGCTCTCTGAGCTAACATCAGACAGACAGAACAACTCTACTGCTCTCTGAGCTAACACCAGACAGACAGAACAACTCTGCTGCTCTCTAACACCAGACAGACAGAACAACTCTGCTACTCTCTGAGCTAACACCAGACAGACAGAACAACTCTGCTGCTGTCTGAGCCTACACCAGACAGACA
The DNA here is from genome assembly GCF_034236695.1 of Oncorhynchus nerka. Taxonomy (NCBI): domain Eukaryota; kingdom Metazoa; phylum Chordata; class Actinopteri; order Salmoniformes; family Salmonidae; genus Oncorhynchus; species Oncorhynchus nerka. Next base: position 2,174,693 of record NC_088408.1, on the reverse strand, counting down.
GAACAACTCTACTGCTCTCTGAGCTAACACCAGACAGACAGAACAACTCTGCTGCTCTCTAACACCAGACAGACAGAACAACTCTACTGCTCTCTAACACCAGACAGACAGAACAACTCTACTGCTCTCTGAGCTAACACCAGACAGACAGAACAACTCTGCTGCTCTCTAACACCAGACAGACAGAACAACTCTGCTACTCTCTAACACCAGACAGACAGAACAACTCTGCTACTCTCTGAGCTAACACCAGACAGACAGACAGAACAACTCTACTGCTCTCTAACACCAGACAGACAGAACAACTCTGCTGCTCTCTAACACCAGACAGACAGAACAACGCTGCTGCTCTCTAACACCAGACAGACAGAACAACTCTGCTACTCTCTAACACCAGACAGACAGAACAACTATGCTACTATCTAACACCAGACAGACAGAACAACTCTGCTGCTCTCTAACACCAGACAGACAGAACAACTCTGCTACTCTCTGAGCTAACACCAGACAGACAGAACAACTCTGCTGCTCTCTAACACCAGACAGACAGAACAACTCTGCTACTCTCTAACACCAGACAGACAGAACAACTCTGCTACTCTCTAACACCAGACAGACAGAACAACTCTGCTGCTCTCTAAAACCAGACAGACAGACAGACAGAACAACTCTGCTACTCTCTGAGCTAACACCAGACAGACAGAACAACTCTGCTGCTCTCTAACACCAGACAGACAGACAGAACAACTCTGCTGCTCTCTAACACCAGACAGACAGAACAACTCTGCTACTCTCTAACACCAGACAGACAGAACAACTCTGCTACTCTCTAACACCAGACAGACAGAACAACTCTACTGCTCTCTAACACCAGACAGACAGAACAACTCTGCTGCTCTCTAAAACCAGACAGACAGACAGACAGACAGAACAACTCTGCTACTCTCTGAGCTAACACCAGACAGACAGAACAACTCTGCTGCTCTCTAACACCAGACAGACAGACAGAACAACTCTGCTGCTCTCTAACACCAGACAGACAGACAGAACAACTCTGCTGCTCTCTAACACCAGACAGACAGACAGAACAACTCTGCTGCTCTCTGAGCTAACACCAGACAGACAGAACAACTCTGCTGCTTTCTGAGCTAACACCAGATAGACAGAACAACTCTGCTGCTCTCTAACACCAGACAGACAGACAGAACAACTCTGCTGCTCTCTAACACCAGACAGACAGACAGAACAACTCTGCTGCTCTCTAACACCAGACAGACAGACAGAACAACTCTACTGCTCTCTGAGCTAACACCAGACAGACAGAACAACTCTGCTGCTCTCTGAGCTAACACCAGACAGACAGAACAACTCTGCTGCTCTCTGAGCTAACACCAGATAGACAGAACAACTCTGCTGCTCTCTAACACCAGACAGACAGAACAACTCTGCTACTCTCTAACACCAAGGCAGTTTGGGTCTTTGAAAAGGATACACGTCAAATATATTGTCACCCTTTTGCACTTTCCTTAAAAATTCCCTATTTCTTTCAAAAGAAACACTGACATTAAAACACATTTCTCTCCACGCCTTGTTATTGTATTTTCAATACTGCAGAAACAATATTCTTTTGGGAGTTTACATGTTTATTTTAGAGAATAAAGACAAATGGCAGGGCCAGCAGTATTGATACCCCGGAGGTAGTACTTTGGCCAAGATAACTGCAGACAAATGCTTTTTGTGGGCTTTTAACTCTTCAGCAGCAAACGGATCTAATTCTAAATTCTTCAATGTGTCTGTTGTTTTATGAGGTTTATTTGAGTAAAGACATGTGCAATAACATTGACACGTAGACATTAAGATGAATTGCACTATAACACGTTAGCTTGCGCTAATTGAATTGCACTATAACACGTTAGCCTGCGCTAATTGAATTGTTCTATAACACGTTAGCCTGCGCTAATTGAATTTTACTATAACACGTTAGCTTGCGCTAATTGAATTTTACTATAACACGTTAGCCTGCGCTAATTGAATTGCACTATAATACGTTAGCTTGCGCTAATTGAATTGCACTATAACACGTTAGCCTGCGCTAATTGAATTGTACTATAACACGTTAGCTTGCGCTAATTGAATTTTACTATAACACATTAGCCTGCGCAAATTGAATTGCACTATAACACGTTAGCCTGCGCTAATTGAATTGCACTATAACACGTTAGCTTGCGCTAATAGAATTGCACTATAACACGTTAGCCTGCGCTAATTGAATTGCACTATAACACGTTAGCCTGCGCTAATTGAATTGCACTATAACACGTTAGCCTGCGCTAATTAAATTGCACTATAACACGTTAGCTTGCGCTAATTGAATTGCACTGCTCTGGTGTCAGCCTGGAACACTACTCTGGTGTCAATCTGGAACACTGCTCTGGTGTCAGCCTGGAATACTGCTCTGGTGTCAGCCTGGAACACTGCTCTGGTGTCAGCCTGGAACACTGCTCTGGTGTCAGCCTGGAACACTGCTCTGGTGTCAGCCTGGAACACTGCTCTGGTGTCAGCCTGGAACACTGCTCTGGTGTCAGTCTGGAACACTGCTCTGGTGTCAGCCTGGAACACTGCTCTGGTGTCAATCTGGAACACTGCTCTGGTGTCAATCTGGAACACTGCTCTGGTGTCAGCCTGGAACACTGCTCTGGTGTCAGCCTGGAACACTGCTCTGGTGTCAGCCTGGAACACTGCTCTGGTGTCAGCCTGGAACACTGCTCTGGTGTCAGTCTGGAACACTGCTCTGGTGTCAGTCTGGAACACTGCTCTGGTGTCAGCCTGGAACACTGCTCTGGTGTCAATCTGGAACACTGCTCTGGTGTCAGCCTGGAACACTGCTCTGGTGTCAGCCTGGAACACTGCTCTGGTGTCAGCCTGGAACACTGCTCTGGTGTCAGTCTGGAACACTGCTCTGGTGTCAGCCTGGAACACTGCTCTGGTGTCAATCTGGAACACTGCTCTGGTGTCAATCTGGAACACTGCTCTGGTGTCAGCCTGGAACACTGCTCTGGTGTCAGCCTGGAACACTGCTCTGGTGTCAGCCTGGAACACTGCTCTGGTGTCAGCCTGGAACACTGCTCTGGTGTCAGTCTGGAACACTGCTCTGGTGTCAGTCTGGAACACTGCTCTGGTGTCAGCCTGGAACACTGCTCTGGTGTCAATCTGGAACACTGCTCTGGTGTCAATCTGGAACACTGCTCTGGTGTCAGCCTGGAACACTGCTCTGGTGTCAATCTGGAACACTGCTCTGGTGTCAATCTGGAACACTGCTCTGGTGTCAGCCTGGAACACTGCTCTGGTGTCAGCCTGGAATACTGCTCTGGTATCAGCCTGGAACACTGCTCTGGTGTCAGCCTGGAATACTGCTCTGGTGTCAGCCTGGAACACTGCTCTGGTGTCAGCCTGGAACACTGCTCTGGTGTCAGCCTGGAATACTGCTCTGGTATCAATCTGGAGCACTGCTCTGGTGTCGGAGGGAGGGAGGGAGCGAGGGAAAGAGAGATAAGCTCTGACAATCCATGGGAGGGTTATTACAGTAATGAGGATGGATGTGTTTATCACTTGAGTTTTGTTTCCCATTCACATCTCTCTCTGTCTCTGTCTCTCTCTCTCTCTCTCTCTCTCTCTCTCTCTCTCTCTCTCTCTCTCTCTCTCTCTCTCTCTCTCTCTCTCTGTCTCTCTCCCTCTCTGTCTCTCTGTCTCTCGCTACAGCAGGTTACACCTTGGCCACAACCCACCTCCCATCCCTCTATCCCTCTATCCAGTGGGGGTAATGGGGTGTGACAGGAGGGATGGTGAAGGTGAGAGAAGGTTGAGAGGGAGACAGAGAGCTCCACGACTCAGCGCTTTTCTGACAGGACCTCCCTCCCTCTCTGTTTCTGTCTCTCCCTTCCCCTCCTCCGTCCCTCCCTCCGTACACCCTCTCCCTAGAGAGACTGTCTGGAGCACCAGGCTGATGATGTCATGTAGAGACTGTCTGGAGCACCAGGCTGATGATGTCATGTAGAGACTGTCTGGAGCACCAGGCTGATGATGTCATGTAGAGACTGTCTGGAGCACCAGGCTGATGATGTCATGTAGAGACTGTATGGAGCACCAGGCTGATGATGTCATGTAGAGACTGTCTGGAGCACCAGGCTGATGATGTCATGTAGAGACTGTCTGGAGCACCAGGCTGATGATGTCATGTAGAGACTGTCTAGAGCACCAGGCTGATGATGTCATGTAGAGACTGTCTGGAGCACCAGGCTGATGATGTCATGTAGAGACTGTCTAGAGAACCAGGCTGATGATGTCATGTAGAGACTGTCTGGAGCACCAGGCTGATGATGTCATGTAGAGACTGTCTGGAGCACCAGGCTGATGATGTCATGTAGAGACTGTCTGGAGCACCAGGCTGATGATGTCATGTAGAGACTGTCTAGAGCACCAGGCTGATGATGTCATGTAGAGACTGTCTGGAGCAGGCTGATGATGTCATGTAGAGACTGTCTGGAGCAGCCTGATGATGTCATGTAGAGACTGTCTAGAGCACCAGGCTGATGATGTCATGTAGAGACTGTCTGGAGCACCAGAATGATGATGGCATGTAGAGACTGTCTGGAGCACCAGGCTGATGATGTCATGTAGAGACTGTCTGGAGCACCAGGCTGATGATGTCATGTAGAGACTGTCTGGAGGACCAGGCTGATGATGTCATGTAGAGACTGTCTAGAGCACCAGGCTGATGATGTCATGTAGAGACTGTCTGGAGTCGCTCTGGATAAGAGCGTCTGCTAAATGACTTAAATGTAATGTAATGGAGCACCAGGCTGATGATGTCATGTAGAGACTGTCTGGAGGACCAGGCTGATGATGTCATGTAGAGACTGTCTGGAGCACCAGGCTGATGATGTCATGTAGAGACTGTCTAGAGCACCAGGCTGATGATGTCATGTAGAGACTGTCTGGAGCACCAGGCTGATGATGTCATGTAGAGACTGTCTGGAGCACCAGGCTGATGATGTCATGTAGAGACTGTCTGGAGCACCAGGCTGATGATGTCATGTAGAGACTGTCTGGAGCACCAGGCTGATGATGTCATGTAGAGACTGTCTGGATCACCAGGCTGATGATGTCATGTAGAGACTGTCTGGAGCACCAGGCTGATGATGTCATGTAGAGACTGTCTGGAGCACCAGGCTGATGATGTCATGTAGAGACTGTCTAGAGAACCAGGCTGATGATGTCATGTAGAGACTGTCTGGAGCACCAGGCTGATGATGTCATGTAGAGACTGTCTGGAGCACCAGGCTGATGATGTCATGTAGAGACTGTCTGGAGCACCAGGCTGATGATGTCATGTAGAGACTGTCTGGAGCACCAGGCTGATGATGTCATGTAGAGACTGTCTAGAGCACCAGGCTGATGATGTCATGTAGAGACTGTCTGGAGCAGGCTGATGATGTCATGTAGAGACTGTCTAGAGCACCAGGCTGATGATGTCATGTAGAGACTGTCTGGAGTCGCTCTGGATAAGAGCGTCTGCTAAATGACTTAAATGTAATGTAATGGAGCACCAGGCTGATGATGTCATGTAGAGACTGTCTGGAGCACCAGGCTGATGATGTCATGTAGAGACTGTCTGGAGCACCAGGCTGATGATGTCATGTAGAGACTGTCTGGAGCACCAGGCTGATGATGTCATGTAGAGACTGTCTAGAGCACCAGGCTGATGATGTCATGTAGAGACTGTCTGGAGCACCAGGCTGATGATGTCATGTAGAGACTGTCTGGAGCAGGCTGATGATGTCATGTAGAGACTGTCTAGAGCACCAGGCTGATGATGTCATGTAGAGACTGTCTGGAGCACCAGGCTGATGATGTCATGTAGAGACTGTCTGGAGCAGGCTGATGATGTCATGTAGAGACTGTCTGGAGCACCAGGCTGATGATGTCATGTAGAGACTGTCTGGAGCAGGCTGATGATGTCATGTAGAGACTGTCTGGAGCACCAGGCTGATGATGTCATGTAGAGACTGTCTGGAGCACCAGGCTGATGATGTCATGTAGAGACTGTCTAGAGCACCAGGCTGATGATGTCATGTAGAGACTGTCTGGAGCACCAGGCTGATGATGTCATGTAGAGACTGTCTGGAGCAGGCTGATGATGTCATGTAGAGACTGTCTAGAGCACCAGGCTGATGATGTCATGTAGAGACTGTCTGGAGCAGGCTGATGATGTCATGTAGAGACTGTCTGGAGCAGCCTGATGATGTCATGTAGAGACTGTCTAGAGCACCAGGCTGATGATGTCATGTAGAGACTGTCTGGAGCACCAGAATGATGATGTCATGTAGAGACTGTCTGGAGCACCAGGCTGATGATGTCATGTAGAGACTGTCTGGAGCACCAGGCTGATGATGTCATGTAGAGACTGTCTGGAGGACCAGGCTGATGATGTCATGTAGAGACTGTCTGGAGCAGGCTGATGATGTCATGTAGAGACTGTCTGGAGTCGCTCTGGATAAGAGCGTCTGCTAAATGACTTAAATGTAATGTAATGGAGCACCAGGCTGATGATGTCATGTAGAGACTGTCTGGAGTACCAGGCTGATGATGTCGTGTAGAGACTGTCTGGAGCACCAGGCTGATGATGTCATGTAGAGACTGTTTGGAGCACCAGGCTGATGATGTCATGTAGAGACTGTCTGGAGCACCAGGCTGATGATGTCATGTAGAGACTGTCTGGAGCTGCAGGCTGATGATGTCATGTAGAGACTGTCTGGAGCACCAGGCTGATGATGTCATGTAGAGACTATCTGGAACAGGCTGATGACATCATGTAGAGACTGTCTGGAGCACCAGGCTGATGATGTCATATAGAGACTGTCTGGAGCACCAGGCTGATGATGTCATGTAGAGACTGTCTAGAGCACCAGGCTGATGATGTAATGTAGAGACTGTCTGGAGCACCAGGCTGATGATGTCATGTAGAGACTGTCTAGAGCACCAGGCTGATGATGTCATGTAGAGACTGTCTGGAGCAGGCTGATGATGTCATGTAGAGACTGTCTGGAGCACCAGGCTGATGATGTCATGTAGAGACTGTCTAGAGCACCAGGCTGATGATGTCATGTAGAGACTGTCTGGAGCACCAGGCTGATGATGTCATGTAGAGACTGTCTGGAGGACCAGGCTGATGATGTCATGTAGAGACTGTCTGGAGCAGGCTGATGATGTCATGTAGAGACTGTCTGGAGTCGCTCTGGATAAGAGCGTCTGCTAAATGACTTAAATGTAATGTAATGGAGCACCAGGCTGATGATGTCATGTAGAGACTGTCTAGAGCACCAGGCTGATGATGTCATGTAGAGACTGTCTGGAGCACCAGGCTGATGATGTCATGTAGAGACTGTCTAGAGCACCAGGCTGATGATGTCATGTAGAGACTGTCTGGAGCAGGCTGATGATGTCATGTAGAGACTGTCTGGAGCAGCCTGATGATGTCATGTAGAGACTGTCTAGAGCACCAGGCTGATGATGTCATGTAGAGACTGTCTGGAGCACCAGAATGATGATGTCATGTAGAGACTGTCTGGAGCACCAGGCTGATGATGTCATGTAGAGACTGTCTGGAGCACCAGAATGATGATGTCATGTAGAGACTGTCTGGAGCACCAGGCTGATGATGTCATGTAGAGACTGTCTGGAGCAGCCTGATGATGTCATGTAGAGACTGTCTAGAGCACCAGGCTGATGATGTCATGTAGAGACTGTCTGGAGCACCAGGCTGATGATGTCATGTAGAGACTGTCTGGAGGACCAGGCTGATGATGTCATGTAGAGACTGTCTAGAGCACCAGGCTGATGATGTCATGTAGAGACTGTCTGGAGTCGCTCTGGATAAGAGCGTCTGCTAAATGACTTAAATGTAATGTAATGGAGCACCAGGCTGATGATGTCATGTAGAGACTGTCTGGAGCACCAGGCTGATGATGTCATGTAGAGACTGTCTGGAGCACCAGGCTGATGATGTCATGTAGAGACTGTCTGGAGCACCAGGCTGATGATGTCATGCAGAGACTGTCTAGAGCACCAGGCTGATGATGTCATGTAGAGACTGTCTGGAGCACCAGGCTGATGATGTCATGTAGAGACTGTCTGGAGCAGGCTGATGATGTCATGTAGAGACTGTCTAGAGCACCAGGCTGATGATGTCATGTAGAGACTGTCTGGAGCACCAGGCTGATGATGTCATGTAGAGACTGTCTGGAGCAGGCTGATGATGTCATGTAGAGACTGTCTGGAGCACCAGGCTGATGATGTCATGTAGAGACTGTCTGGAGCAGGCTGATGATGTCATGTAGAGACTGTCTAGAGCACCAGGCTGATGATGTCATGTAGAGACTGTCTGGAGTCGCTCTGGATAAGAGCGTCTGCTAAATGACTTAAATGTAATGTAATGGAGCACCAGGCTGATGATGTCATGTAGAGACTGTCTGGAGCACCAGGCTGATGATGTCATGTAGAGACTGTCTGGAGCACCAGGCTGATGATGTCATGTAGAGACTGTCTAGAGCACCAGGCTGATGATGTCATGTAGAGACTGTCTGGAGCACCAGGCTGATGATGTCATGTAGAGACTGTCTGAAGCAGGCTGATGATGTCATGTAGAGACTGTCTAGAGCACCAGGCTGATGATGTCATGTAGAGACTGTCTGGAGCACCAGGCTGATGATGTCATGTAGAGACTGTCTGGAGCAGGCTGATGATGTCATGTAGAGACTGTCTGGAGCACCAGGCTGATGATGTCATGTAGAGACTGTCTGGAGGACCAGGCTGATGATGTCATGTAGAGACTGTCTAGAGCACCAGGCTGATGATGTCATGTAGAGACTGTCTGGAGTTGCTCTGGATAAGAGCGTCTGCTAAATGACTTAAATGTAATGTAATGGAGCACCAGGCTGATGATGTCATGTAGAGACTGTCTGGAGCACCAGGCTGATGATGTCATGTAGAGACTGTCTGGAGCACCAGGCTGATGATGTCATGTAGAGACTGTCTGGAGCACCAGGCTGATGATGTCATGTAGAGACTGTCTAGAGGACCAGGCTGATGATGTCATGTAGAGACTGTCTGGAGCACCAGGCTGATGATGTCATGTAGAGACTGTCTGGAGCAGGCTGATGATGTCATGTAGAGACTGTCTAGAGCACCAGGCTGATGATGTCATGTAGAGACTGTCTGGAGCACCAGGCTGATGATGTCATGTAGAGACTGTCTGGAGCAGGCTGATGATGTCATGTAGAGACTGTCTGGAGCACCAGGCTGATGATGTCATGTAGAGACTGTCTGGAGCAGGCTGATGATGTCATGTAGAGACTGTCTAGAGCACCAGGCTGATGATGTCATGTAGAGACTGTCTGGAGTCGCTCTGGATAAGAGCGTCTGCTAAATGACTTAAATGTAATGTAATGGAGCACCAGGCTGATGATGTCATGTAGAGACTGTCTGGAGCACCAGGCTGATGATGTCATGTAGAGACTGTCTGGAGCACCAGGCTGATGATGTCATGTAGAGACTGTCTAGAGCACCAGGCTGATGATGTCATGTAGAGACTGTCTGGAGCACCAGGCTGATGATGTCATGTAGAGACTGTCTGAAGCAGGCTGATGATGTCATGTAGAGACTGTCTAGAGCACCAGGCTGATGATGTCATGTAGAGACTGTCTGGAGCACCAGGCTGATGATGTCATGTAGAGACTGTCTGGAGCAGGCTGATGATGTCATGTAGAGACTGTCTAGAGCACCAGGCTGATGATGTCATGTAGAGACTGTCTAGAGCACCAGGCTGATGATGTCATGTAGAGACTGTCTGGAGCACCAGGCTGATGATGTCATGTAGAGACTGTCTGGAGCAGGCTGATGATGTCATGTAGAGACTGTCTAGAGCACCAGGCTGATGATGTCATGTAGAGACTGTCTGGAGTCGCTCTGGATAAGAGCGTCTGCTAAATGACTTAAATGTAATGTAATGGAGCACCAGGCTGATGATGTCATGTAGAGACTGTCTGGAGCACCAGGCTGATGATGTCATGTAGAGACTGTCTGGAGCACCAGGCTGATGATGTCATGTAGAGACTGTCTAGAGCACCAGGCTGATGATGTCATGTAGAGACTGTCTGGAGCACCAGGCTGATGATGTCATGTAGAGACTGTCTGAAGCAGGCTGATGATGTCATGTAGAGACTGTCTAGAGCACCAGGCTGATGATGTCATGTAGAGACTGTCTGGAGCACCAGGCTGATGATGTCATGTAGAGACTGTCTGGAGCAGGCTGATGATGTCATGTAGAGACTGTCTAGAGCACCAGGCTGATGATGTCATGTAGAGACTGTCTGGAGCAGGCTGATGATGTCATGTAGAGACTGTCTGGAGCAGCCTGATGATGTCATGTAGAGACTGTCTAGAGCACCAGGCTGATGATGTCATGTAGAGACTGTCTAGAGCACCAGGCTGATGATGTCATGTAGAGACTGTCTGGAGCACCAGAATGATGATGTCATGTAGAGACTGTCTGGAGCACCAGGCTGATGATGTCATGTAGAGACTGTCTGGAGCACCAGGCTGATGATGTCATGTAGAGACTGTCTGGAGCAGGCTGATGATGTCATGTAGAGACTGTCTAGAGCACCAGGCTGATGATGTCATGTAGAGACTGTCTGGAGTCGCTCTGGATAAGAGCGTCTGCTAAATGACTTAAATGTAATGTAATGGAGCACCAGGCTGATGATGTCATGTAGAGACTGTCTGGAGCACCAGGCTGATGATGTCATGTAGAGACTGTCTGGAGCACCAGACTGATGATGTCATGTAGAGACTGTCTGGAGCACCAGGCTGATGATGTCATGTAGAGACTGTCTGGAGCACCAGGCTGATGATGTCATGTAGAGACTGTCTGGAGCAGCAGGCTGATGATGTCATGTAGAGACTGTCTGGAGCACCAGGCTGATGATGTCATGTAGAGACTATCTGGAGCAGGCTGATGACGTCATGTAGAGACTGTCTGGAGCACCAGGCTGATGATGTCATGTAGAGACTGTCTAGAGCACCAGGCTGATGATGTCATGTAGAGACTGTCTGGAGCACCAGGCTGATGATGTCATGTAGAGACTGTCTAGAGCACCAGGCTGATGATGTCATGTAGAGACTGTCTGGAGCACCAGGCTGATGATGTCATGTAGAGACTGTCTAGAGCACCAGGCTGATGATGTCATGTAGAGACTGTCTGGAGCAGCAGGCTGATGATGTCATGTAGAGACTGTCTGGAGCACCAGGCTGATGATGTCATGTAGAGACTGTCTAGACCACCAGGCTGATGATGTCATGTAGAGACTGTCTAGAGCACCAGGCTGATGATGTCATGTAGAGACTGTCTAGAGCACCAGGCTGATGATGTCATGTAGAGACTGTAATATTTGTGTTTATACTGACATGTCGATAGACAAAATGTAATCCTAGCTTAAATATTTAAATAGACTGGCACTAAAACAGAATAACTTTATCAAAACAGGTCTCAGATGACTCTTACTGTCTGTTGATCCCCTCTCTCCAAACCTCTTCTCTCCCCTCCCCCCGACTCTCTCTCCCCTCCCCCTGCCTCTCTCCCAACCTCTTCTCTCCCCTCACCCTGCCTCTCTCCCCCCCTGCCTCTCTCCCAACCTCTTCCCTTCCCTCCCCTGCCTCTCTCCCTCCCTCTCTCCCAACCTCTTCTCTCCTCCCCTGCCTCTCTCCCCTCACCCTGCCTCTCTACCAACCTCTTCTCTCACCACCCCGCCTCTCCCCCTCTGCCTCTCTCCCAACCTCTTCTCTCCCTCCTCTCTCCAAACCTCTTCTCTCCCCTCCCCTGCCTCTCTCCCCTCCCCTGCCTCTCTCCCCTCCCTGCCTCTCTCCCCTCACCCTGCCTCTCTCCCTCACCCTGCCTCTCTACCAACCTCTTCTCTCCCCACCCGCCTCTCCCCCTGCCTCTCTCCCAACCTCTTCTCTCCCCTCCCCCGCCTCTCTCCCAACCTCTTCTCTCCCCTCCCCCTGCCTCTCTCCCAACCTCTTCTCTCCCCTCCCCCGCCTCTCTCCCTCCCCTGCCTCTCTCCCAAACTCTTCTCTCCCCTCCCCTGCCCCTCTCCCCTCCCCTGCCTCTCTCCCAACCTCTTCTCTCCCCTCCCTCTGCCTCTCTCCCAACCTCTTCTCTCCCTCACCCTGCCTCTCTCCCCTCCCCCTGCTCTCTCCCAACCTCTTCTCCCCCTCCCCTGCCTCTCTCCGCTCCCCTGCCTTCCCCAACCTCTTCTCTCCCTCCCCTGCCTCTCCCCTCCCCCTGCCTCTCTCCCAACCTCTTCTCCCCCCTCCCCTGCCTCTCTCCCAACCTCTTCTCTCCCCTCCCCGCCTCTCTCACCTCCCCTGCCTCTCTCCCAACCTCTTCTCTCCCCTCCCCCTGCCTCTCCCGTCCCCCTGCCTCTCTCCCAACCTCTTCTCTCCCTCCCCTGCCTCTCTCCCAACCACTTCTCTCACCTCCCCTGCCTCTCTCCCAACCACTTCTCCCCTCCCCTGCCTCTCTCCCAAACTCTTCTCTCCCCTCCCTGCCTCTCTCCCAACCTCTTCTCTCCCTCCCCTGCCTCTCTCCCAACCTCTTCTCTCCCCTCCCCTGCCTCTCTCCCAACCTCTTCTCTCCCCTCCCCTGCCTCTCTCCCAACCTCTTCTCCCCCTCCCCTGCCTCTCCCTGCCTCTCTCCCAACCTCTTCTCTCCCCTCCCCCTGCCTCTCTCCCAACCTCTTCTCTCCCCTCCCTTGCCTCTCTCCCAACCTCTTCTCTCCCTCCTGCCTCTCTCCCAACCTCTTCTCTCCCCTCCCCTGCCTCTCTCCCAACCACTTCTCTCCTCCCCTGCCTCTCTCCAAACCTCTCCCAACCTCTTCGCTCGCTCCCCTGCCTCTCCCCTCCCCTGCCTCTCTCCCAACCTCTTCTCCCTCCTCCCCTGCCTCTCCCCTCCCCTGCCTTTCTCCCAACCTCTTCTCTCCCCTCCCCCTGCCTTTCTCCCAACCTCTTCTCTCCCCTCCCCTGCCCTCTCTCCCAACCTCTTCTCTCCCCTCCCCTGCCTTTCTCCCAACCTCTTCTCTCCCTCCCCTGCCTCTCTCCCAACCTCTTCTCTCCCCCTGCCTTTCTCCCAACCTCTTCTCTCCCCTGCCTTTCTCCCAACCTCTTCTCTCCCCCTCCCCTGCCTCTCTCCCAACCTCTTCTCTCCCCTGCGTCTCTCCCCCCCTGCCTCTCTCATAACCTCTCCCCCCTTCCTCTCTCCCAACCTTTTTCTCTCCCCCTGCCTCTCTCCCAACCTCTTCTCTCCCCTCCCCTGCCCCTCTCCCTCCCCTGCCTCTCTCCCAACCTCTTCTCTCCCCACCCTGCCCATTTCCCCTCCCTCTCTCCCAACCTCTTCTCTCCCCCCGCCTCTCTCCCAACCTCTTCTCTCCCCTCCCCCTGCCTCTCCCCTCCCCCTGCCTTTCTCCCAACCTCTTCTCTCCCCCTCCCCTGCCTTTCTCCCAACCTCTTCTCTCCCCTCCCCTGCCTTTCTCCCAACCTCTTCTTCTCTCCCTCCCCCTGCCTTTCTCCCAACCTCTTCTCTCGCCTCCCCCGCCTCTCTCCCAACCTCTCCCCCTGCCTCTCTCCCCTCCCTGCCTCTCTCCCCTCCCCTGCCTCTCTCCCCTCCCTGCCTCACTCCCAACCACTTCTCTCCCTCCCCTGCCTCTCTCCAAACCTCTCCCAACCTCTTCGCTCGCTCCCCTGCCTCCCCTCCCCTGCCTCTCTCCCAACCTCCCTCCCCCTCCCCTGCCTCTCTCCCAACCTCCTCTCCCCCTCCCCTGCCTCTCCCCTCCCCCTTCCTTTCTCCCAACCTCTTCTCTCCCCTCCCCTGCCTCTCTCCAAACCTCTTCTCTCCCCTCCCCCTGCCTCTCTCCCCTCCCCTGCCTCTCTCCCAACCTCTTCTCTCCCCTCCCCTGCCTCTCCCTTCCCCCTGCCTCTCTCCCAACCTCTTCTCTCCCCCTCCCCCTGCCTCTCTCCCAACCTCTTCTCTCCCCCTGCGTCTCCCCCCCTGCCTCTCTCATAACCTCCCCCCTTCCTCTCTCCCAACCTTTTCTCTCCCCCTGCCTCTCTCCCAACCTCTTCTCTCCCCTCCCCCTGCCCCTCTCCCCTCCCCTGCCTCTCTCCCAACCTCTTCTCTCCCCACCCTGCCCATTTCCCCTCCCTCTCTCCCAACCTCTTCTCCCCCCGCCTCTCTCCCAACCTCTTCTCTCACCACCCGCCTCTCCCCCTCTGCCTCTCTCCCAACCTCTTCTCTCCTCCCTCTCTCCAAACCTCTTCTCTCCCCTCCCCTGCCTCTCTCCCCTCCCCTGCCTCTCTCCCTCTGCCTCTCTCCCTCACCCTGCCTCTCTCCCCTCACCCTGCCTCTCTACCAACCTCTTCTCTCCCACCCGCCTCTCCCCCCTGCCTCTCTCCCAACCTCTTCTCTCCCCCGCCTCTCTCCCAACCTCTTCTCTCCCCCCCCCTGCCTCTCTCCCAACCTCTTCTCTCCCCTCCCCCGCCTCTCCCGCCTCTCTCCCCCCCCTGCCCTCTCTCCCCTCCCCCTGCCTCTCTCCCCCCCTGCCTCTCTCCCCTCCCCGCCTCTCTCCCTCCCCTGCCTCTCTCCCCTCCCCTGCCTCTCTCCCCTCCCCTGCCTCTCTCCCAAACTCTTCTCTCCCCCCTGCCCCTCTCCCTCCCTGCCTCTCTCCCAACCTCTTCTCTCCCCTCCCTCTGCCTCTCTCCCAACCTCTTCTCTCCCCTCACCCTGCCTCTCTCCCCTCCCCCTGCCTCTCTCCCAACCTCTTCTCCCCTCCCCCTGCCTCTCTCTCCCTCCCCCTGCCTCTCTCCCAACCTCTTCTCTCCTCCCCTGCCTCTCTCCCAACCACTTCTCTCCCCTCCCCCGCCTCTCTCCCCTCCCCTGCCTCTCTCCCAACCTCTTCTCTCCCCTCCCCTGCCTCTCTCCCAACCTCTTCTCCCCCTCCCTGCCTCTCTCCCAACCTCTTCTCTCCCCCAACCTCTTCTCTCCCTCCCCTGCCTCTCCCCTCCCCCTGCCTCTCTCCCAACCTCTTCTCCCCCCTCCCCTGCCTCTCTCCCAGCCTCTCTCTCCCCTCCCCCGCCTCTCTCACCTCCCCTGCCTCTCTCCCAACCTCTTCTCTCCCCTCCCCCTGCCTCTCCCCCCCTGCCTCTCTCCCAACCTCTTCTCTCACCTCCCCTGCCTCTCTCCCAACCACTTCTCTCCCACCTCCCCTGCCTCTCTCCCAACCACTTCTCTCCCCTCCCCTGCCTCTCTCCCAAACTCTTCTCTCCCCTCCCCTGCCTCTCTCCCAACCTCTTCTCTCCCCTCCCTGCCTCTCTCCCAACCTCTTCTCTCCCCTCCCCTGCCTCTCTCCCAACCTCTTCTCTCCCCTCCTGCCTCTCTCCCAACCTCTTCTCCCCCTCCCCTGCCTCTCCCTGCCTCTCTCCCAACCTCTTCTCTCCCCTCCCTGCCTCTCTCCCAACCTCTTCTCTCCTCCCCTTGCCTCTCTCCCAACCTCTTCTCTCCCCTCCCCTGCCTCTCTCCCAACCACTTCTCTCCCCTCCTGCCTCTCTCCAAACCTCTCCCAACCTCTTCGCTCGCTCCCCTGCCTCCCCCCCCTGCCTCTCTCCCAACCTCTTCTCTCCCCTCCCCTGCCTCTCCCCTCCCCTGCCTTTCTCCCAACCTCTTCTCTCCCCTCCCCCTGCCTTTCTCCCAACCTCTTCTCTCCCCTCCCCTGCCTCTCTCCCAACCTCTTCTCTCCCCTCCCTGCCTTTCTCCCAACCTCTTCTCTCCCCTCCCCTGCCTCTCTCCCAACCTCTTCTCTCCCCCTGCCTTTCTCCCAACCTCTTCTCTCCCCTGCCTTTCTCCCAACCTCTTCTCTCCCCTCCCCTGCCTCTCTCCCAACCTCTTTCTCCCCTGCGTCTCTCCCCCCTGCCTCTCTCATAACCTCTCCCCCCTTCCTCTCTCCCAACCTTTTCTCTCCCCCTGCCTCTCTCCCAACCTCTTCTCTCCCCTCCCCTGCCCCTCTCCCCTCCTGCCTCTCTCCCAACCTCTTCTCTCCCCACCCTGCCCATTTCCCCTCCCTCTCTCCCAACCTCTTCTCTCCCCCCGCCTCTCTCCCAACCTCTTCTCTCCCTCCCCCTGCCTCTCTCCCCTCCCCTGCCTTTCTCCCAACCTCTTCTCTCCCCTCCCCCTGCCTTTCTCCCAACCTCTTCTCTCCCCTCCCCTGCCTTTCTCCCAACCTCTTCTCTCCCTCCCCCTGCCTTTCTCCCAACCTCTTCTCTCGCCTCCCCCGCCTCTCTCCCAACCTCTCCCCCTGCCTCTCTCCCTCCCCTGCCTCTCTCCCTCCTCCTGCCTCTCTCCCCTCCCTGCCTCTCTCCCCTCCCCTGCCTCACTCCCAACCACTTCTCTCCCTCCTGCCTCTCTCCAAGCCTCTCCCAACCTCTTCGCTGCTCCCCCTGCCTCTCCCCTCCCCCTGCCTCTCTCCCAACCTCCTCCCCTGCCTCTCTCCCAACCTCCTCTCCCCCTCCCCTGCCTCTCCCTCCCCCTTCCTTTCTCCCAACCTCTTCTCTCCCCTCCCCTGCCTCTCTCCAAACCTCTTCTCTCCCCTCCCCTGCCTCTCTCCCTCCCCTGCCTCTCTCCCAACCTCTTCTCTCCCCTCCCCTGCCTCTCCTTCCCCCTGCCTCTCTCCCAACCTCTTCTCTCCCTCCCCTGCCTCTCTCCCAACCTCTTCTCTCCCCCTCGTCTCTCCCCCTGCCTCTCTCATAACCTCTCCCCCTTCCTCTCTCCCAACCTTTTCTCTCCCCCCTGCCTCTCTCCCAACCTCTTCTCTCCTCCCCTGCCCCCTCTCCCTCCCCTGCCTCTCTCCCAACCTCTTCTCTCCCCACCCTGCCCATTCCCTCCCTCTCTCCCAACCTCTTCTCTCCCCCCGCCTCTCTCCCAACCCCTTCTCTCCCCTCCCCCTGCCTCTCTCCCCTCCCCTGCCTTTCTCCCAACCTCTTCTCTCCCCTCCCCCTGCCTTTCTCCCAACCTCTTCTCTCGCCTCCCCGCCTCTCTCCCAACCTCTCCCCCTACCTCTTCTCCCCCTTCCCTGCCTCTCCTCCCCTGCCTTTCTCCCAACCTCTTCTCTCCCCTCCCCTGCCTCTCTCCCAATCTCTTCTCTCCCCCCCCTGCCTCTCTCCCTACCTCTTCTCCCCCTCCCCTGCCTCTCCCCTCCCCTGCCTTTCTCCCAACCTCTTCTCTCCCCTCCCCTGCCTCTCTCCAAACCTCTTCTCTCCCCTCCCCTGCCTCTCTCCCCTCCCCTGCCTCTCTCCCAACCTCTTCTCTCCCTCCCCCTGCCTCTCCCTTCCCCCTGCCTCTCTCCCAACCTCTCTCTCTCCCCTCCCCCTGCCTCTCTCCCAACCTCTTCTCTCCCCCCTCGTCTCTCCCCCTGCCTCTCTCATAACCTCTCCCCCCTTCCTCTCTCCCAACCTTTTCTCTCCCCCTGCCTCTCTCCCAACCTCTTCTCTCCCTCCCCCTGCCCCTCTCCCCTCCCTGCCTCTCTCCCAACCTCTTCTCTCCCCACCTGCCCCCCTCCCTCTCTCCCAACCTCTTCTCTCCCCCCGCCTCTCTCCCAACCTCTTCTCTCCCCTCCCCTGCCTCTCTCCCTCCCCTGCCTTTCTCCCAACCTCTTCTCTCCCCCTCCCCTGCCTTTCTCCCAACCTCTTCTCTCCCCTCCCCTGCCTTTCTCCCAACCTCTTCTCTCGCCCCCCGCCTCTCTCCCAACCTCTCTCCCCCTCCCCCTGCCTCTCCCCTCCCCTGCCTTTCTCCCAACCTCTTCTCTCGCCTCCCCTGCCTCTCTCCCAGCCTCTCCCCCCTGCCTCTCTCCCAAACCTCCCAACCTCTTCCTCGCTCCCCTGCCTCTCCCCTCCCCTGCCTCTCTCCCAACCTCCTCTCCCCCTGCCTCTCTCCCAACCTCTTCTCCCCCCCCTGCCTCTCTCCTCTTCTCCCCCCCCTGCCCTCTCCCAACTCCTTCTCCCCCCTGCCTCTCTCCCAACCTCTCCCCCCCCTCCTCTCTCCCCCCTGCCTCTCTCCCAACCTCCTCCCCCCCTTCCTCTCACCCAATCTCTTCTCTCCCCCCCCGCCTCTCTCCCCCCTTCCTCTCTCCCAACCTCTTCCCCCCCTTCCTCTCTCCCAATCTCTTCACCCCTGCCTCTCCCAATCTCTTCCCCCCTGCCTCTCTCCCAACCTCTTCTCTCCTCCCCTGCCTCTCCAACCTCTTCTCTCCCCCCTGCCTCTCTCCCAACCTCTTCTCCCCCCTGCCTCTCTCCTGCCTCTTCCCCCCCTTCCCTCCCCCCTGCCTCTCTCCCAACCTCTTCCCCCCTTCTCTCTCCCAATCTCTTCTCTCCCTCCCCCCTCCCCCCGCCTCTCTCCCAACCTCTTCCCCCCTTCCTCTCTCCCAATCTCTTCCCTCCCCCTGCCTCTCTCCACCCCTGCCTCTCTCCCAACCTCTTCTCTCCCTCTGCCTCTCTCTCCCAACCTCTTCCCCCTGCCTCTCTCCCAACCTCTTCTCTCCCTCCCCCTGCCCTCTCCCTCCCTGCCTCTCCCAACTCTCTCCTCCCCCTGCCCATTTCCCCCCTCTCTCCCAACCTCTTCTCTCCCCCTGCCTCTCTCCCAACCTCTTCTCTCCCCTCCCCTGCCTCTATCCACTCCCCTGCCTCTCTCCCTCCCCCTGCCTCTCTCCCTCCCCTGCCTCTCTCTCAACCTCTTCTCTCCCCTCCCCTGCCTCTCTCCCAAACTCTTCTCTCACCTCCCCTGCCTCTCTCCCCTCCCCTGCCTCTCTCCCAAACTCTTCTCTCACCCCCTGCTCTCTCCCCTCCCCCTGCCTCTCTCCCCTCCCCTGCCTCTCTCCCCTCCCCCTGCCTCTCTCTCAACCTCTTCTCTCCCCTCCCCTGCCTCTCTCCCAAACTCTTCTCTCACCTCCCCTGCCTCTCTCCCCTCCCCTGCCTCTCTCCCAACTCTTCTCTCACCCCCTGCCTCTCCCCTCCCTCTGCATCTCTCTCTCAACCTCTTCTCTCCCTCCCCCTGCCTCTCTCCCAACTCTTCTCTCACCCCCTGCCTCTCTCCCCCCCCGCTTCTCTCCAACCTCTTTCCCCCTGCCTCTCTTCCCCCTCCCCTCTCCCAACCTCTTCTCTCCCAACCTCTTCTCTCCCCTCCCCTGCCTTTATCCCAACCTCTTCTCTCCCCCTGCCTCTCTCCCAACCTCTTCTCTCCCCTCCCCTGCCCTCTCCCCTCCCCTGCCTCTCTCCCAACCTCTTCTCTCCCTCCCCCTGCCTCTCTCCCCTCCCCTGCCTCTCTCCCTCCCCTGCCTCTCAACCTCTTCTCTCCCCTCCCCTGCCCCTCTCCCCTCCCCTGCCTCTCTCCCAGCCTCTTCTCTCCCTCCCCTGCCTCTCTCCCCTCCCCTGCCTCTCCCCCTCTCCCCTGCCCCTCTCCCTCCCTGCCTCTCTCTCAACCTCTTCTCTCCCCTCCCCTGCCTCTCTCTCAACCTCTTCTCTCCCTCCCCTGCCTCTCTCTCAACCTCTTCTCTCCCCTCCCCTGCCTCTCTCTCAACCTCTTCTCTCCCCTCCCCTCCCCCTCTTCCTGCCTCTCTCCCCTCTTCCTGCCTCTCTCCCAACCTCTTCTCTCACCTCCCCTGCCTCTCTCCCAACCTCTTCTCTCCCCTCCTCCCCCTGCCTCTCTCCCAACCTCTTCTCTCCCCTCCCCTCCCCTGCCTCTCTCCCAACCTCTTCTCTCCCTCCTCCCCTGCCTCTCTCCCAACCTCTTCTCTCCCCTCCCCCTCCCCCTCTTCCTGCCTCTCTCCCAACCTCTTCTCTCCCCTCCCCTGCCTCTCTCCCCTCCCTGCCTCTCTCCCAACCTCTTCTCTCCCCTCCCCTGCCTCTCTCCCTCCCCTGCCTCTCTCCCAACCTCTTCTCTCCCCTCCCCCTGCCTCTCTCCCAACCTCCCAACCTCTTCTCTCCCCTCCCCCGCCTCTCTCCCAACCTCTTCTCTCCCCTCCCCCGCCTCTCTCCCAACCTCCCAACCTCTCTCTCTCTCTCTAGTAGCAACATGGTCACTGCTGTTAGAGGTCACCCAGAGGTCGCCATTTTTATGTGTTTCTCTCTATTTTCATCATTATAACCCTAACCCTGATTGTGTCTACCTCATTACCGCACACTGTCCTCACCTCATTACCACACACACCGTCCTCACCTCAAACCACACACACACTGTCCTCAGCTCATTACCACACACACTGTCCTCAACTCATTACCACACACACTGTCCTCAACTCATTACCACACACACTGTCCTCACCTCAGAACCACACACACACTGTCCTCACCTCAGAACCACACACACACTGTCCTCACCTCATTACCACACACACCGTCCTCACCTCAGAACCACACACACACTGTCCTCACCTCAGAACCACACACACACTGTCCTCACCTCATTACACACACACACACTGTCCTCACCTCATTACCACACACTGTCCTCACCTCATTACCACACACTGTCCTCACCTCATTACCACACACTGTCCTCACCTCATTACCACACACACCGTCCTCACCTCAGAACCACCACACACTGTCCTCACCTCATTACCACACACACACACTATCCTCACCTCAAACCACACACACACTGTCCTCACCTCATTACCACACACACTGTCCTCACCTCATTACCACACACACTGTCCTCACCTCAGAACCACACACACACTGTCCTCACCTCATTACCACACACACACACTGTCCTCACCTCAAACCACACACACACTGTCCTCACCTCATTACCACACACACACACACTGTCCTCACCTCATTACCGCACACTGTCCTCACCTCATTACCACACACACCGTCCTCACCTCAAACCACACACACACTGTCCTCACCTCATTACCACACACGCCGTCCTCACCTCAGAACCACACACACACTGTCCTCACCTCATTACCACACACACCGTCCTCACCTCAGAACCACACACACACTGTCCTCACCTCAGAACCACACACACACTGTCCTCACCTCATTACCACACACACACACTGTCCTCACCTCATTACCACACACACTGTCCTCACCTCATTACCACACACACACACTGTCCTCACCTCAAACCACACACACTGTCCTCACCTCAAACCACACACACACTGTCCTCACCTCAGAACCACACACACGCCGTCCTCAGCTCCGAACCACACACACACCGTCCTCAGCTCCGAACCACACACACACACTGTCCTCACCTCAGAACCACACACACTGTCCTCACCTCAGAACCACACACACCGTCCTCACCTCAGAACCACACACTGTCCTCACCTCAGAACCACACACACTGTCCTCACCTCAGAACCACACACACGCCGTCCTCAGCTCCGAACCACACACACGCCGTCCTCAGCTCCGAACCACACACACACACTGTCCTCACCTCAGAACCACACACACACACTGTCCTCACCTCAAACCACACACACACTGCCCTCACCTCAGAACCACACACACCGTCCTCACCTCAGAACCACACACACACGCCGTCCTCACCTCAGAACCACACACACTGTCCTCACCTCAGAACCACCACACACACACTGTCCTCACCTCAAACCACACACACTGTCCTCACCTCATTACCACACACACTGTCCTCACCTCATTACCACACACACTGTCCTCACCTCAGAACCACACACACACTGTCCTCACCTCATTACCACACACACACTGTCCTCACCTCAAACCACACACACACTGTCCTCACCTCATTACCACACACACACACTGTCCTCACCTCATTACCACACACTGTCCTCACCTCATTACACACACACACTGTCCTCACCTCAAACCACACACACTGTCCCTCACCTCATTACCACACACACACTGTCCTCACCTCAGAACCACACACACACTGTCCTCACCTCATTACCACACACACCGTCCTCACCTCACACACTGTCCTCACCTCAGAACCACACACACACTGTCCTCACCTCATTACCACACCACCGACTGTCCTCACCACCACACACACTGTCCTCACCTCATTACCACACACACACTGTCCTCACCTCAGAACCACACACACTGTCCTCACCTCAGAACCACACACACACTGTCCTCACCTCAGAACCACACACACTGTCCTCACCTCCAGAACCACACACACACTGTCCTCACCTCAGAACCACACACACTGTCCTCGCTCAGAACCACACACACCGTCCTCAGCTCAGAACCACACACACACACTGTCCTCACCTCAGAACCACACACACTGTCCTCACCTCAGAACACACACTGTCCTCACCTCAGAACCACACACACTGTCCTCACCTCAGAACCACACACACTGTCCTCACCTCAGAACCACACACACACGTCCTCCTCACCTCCGCCCTCAGCTCCCACACACACTGTCCTCACCTCAGAACCACACACACTGTCCTCACCTCAGAACCACACACACTGTCCTCACCTCAAACCACACACACACTGTCCTCACCTCATTACCACACATACTGTCCTCACCTCAGAACCACACACACACACTGTCCTCACCTCAGAACCACACACACTGTCCTCACCTCAGAACCACACACACACTGTCCTCACCTCAGAACCACACACACACACTGTCCTCACCTCAGAACCACACACACTGTCCTCACCTCAGAACCACACACACACACTGTCCTCACCTCAGAACCACACACACACTGTCCTCACCTCAGAACCACACACACACTGTCCTCACCTCAGAACCACACACACACACTGTCCTCACCTCAGAACCACACACACACACTGTCCTCACCTCAGAACCACACACACACACTGTCCTCACCTCAGAACCACACACACACACCGTCCTCACCTCAGAACCACACACACACACCGTCCTCACCTCAGAACCACACACACCGTCCTCACCTCAGAACCACACACACCGTCCTCACCTCAGAACCACACACACCGTCCTCACCTCAGAACCACACACACCGTCCTCACCTCAGAACCACACACACACACTGTCCTCACCTCAGAACCACACACACACCGTCCTCACCTCAGAACCACACACACCGTCCTCACCTCAGAACCACACACACACCATCCTCACCTCAGAACCACACACACCGTCCTCACCTATGAGAAACGTTTGTTTTCTAATACACCCTTCGCTGATGTCAATGTCTGGGAGTGTGTGTACGTGTGTGTGTGCGTTTCAATACTGTGGGCACTAAAAGAGGTGATTTATGTGAGTCCTACCAGGCTTGTGCCTTCAGGACCCATGCAATATGAATCAGCCAGAGGATACATTGTGTGCTATAGAGCCAGACAGAAAGCCTTTCAAACCGTTATGACTTTCTACTTTTCATTGTTAATGTAGCAACAGTGTAACACCCCTTGCGGGTCTCGAACCCAGGTTTCCCAGCCAGTGGGGGGTCTCTCTCTCTCTCTCTCTGTCTCTCTGTCTCTCTGTCTCTCTGTCTCTCTCTCTCTCTCTCTCTCTCTCTCTCTCTCTCTCTCTCTCTCTCTCTCCCTCTATCTCTCGCTCTCTCTCTATATCTGTCTCTGCTCTCTCTCTGTCTATCTCTCTCTCTCTCTCTCTCTCTCTCTCTGTCTCTGTCTCTGTCTGTCTCTCTCTCTCTCTCTCTCTCTCTCTCTCTCTCTGTCTCTCGCGCTCTCTGTCTCTCTGTCTCTCGCGCTATCTCTCTCTCTCTCTCTCTCTCTCTCTGTCTCTCTCTCTCTCTCTGTCTCTCTCTCTCTCTCTGTCTCTCTCTCTCTCTGTCTCTCTCTCTCTCTCTCTCTCTCTCTCTCTCTCTCTCTCTCTCTCTCTCTCTCTCTCTCTCTCTCTCTCTCTCTCTCTCTCTCTCTCTCTCTCTCTCTCTCTCTCTGTCTCTGTCTCTGTCTCTGTCTCTCTCTCTGTCTCTCTCTCTGTCTCTCTCAATTCAATTCAATTCAAGGGCTTTATTGGCATGGGAAACATGTGTTAACATTGCCAAAGCAAGTGAGGTAGACAACATACAAAGTGAATATATAAGGTGAAAAACAACAAAAATGAACAGTAAACATTACACATACAGAAGTTTCAAAACAGTAAAGACATTACAAATGTCATATATATATATTACAATATGTCATATTATATATATATATATACAATGTACAAATAGTTAAAGGACACAAGATAAAATAAATAAGCATAAATATGGGTTGTATTTACAATGGTGTTTTGTTCTTCACTGGTTGCCCTTTTTCTCGTCACAAATCTTGCTGCTGTGATGGAACAGGTCACCCATGGGAATCTTGCTGCTGTGATGATGTCACACTGTGGAATTTCACCCAGTAGATATGGGAGTTTTTCAAAATTGGTTTGTTTTCGAATTCTTTATGGATCTGTGTGATCTCTGAAATATGTATCTCTAATATGGATTGGGCAGGAGGTTAGGAAGTGCAGCTCAGTTTCCACCTCATTTTGTGGGCAGTGAGCACATAGCCTGTCTTCTCTTGAGAGCCATGTCTGCCTACGGCGGCCTTTCTCAATAGCAAGGCTATGCTCACTGAGTCTGTA